>NC_088243.1:88921241-88973741 GCF_036934945.1 Oncorhynchus masou masou
CCGGCTAAGGAGTATTGGTGTCTCTGAGGGGTCTTTGGCCTGGTTTGCTAACTACCTCTCTCAAAGAGTGCAGTGTGTAAAGTCAGACTATCTGCTGTCTCAGCCACTGCCGGTCACCAAGGGACCCCAAGGCTCTTTCTCTGCCCTCAACCTTGTTGACAAAGGTCATGTGGTTTAGTACGAAGAACGCCCCTCTCTCCACAGGTGTGATTACTACCTCTGGGGGTTTAGAGATTGAGGTAGCCACGTTATACAAGTACTTGGGAGAATGGCTAGATGGTACACTGGTACACTGTCCTTCTCTCAGCACATATCACAGCTGCAGGCTAAAGTTAAATCTAGACTTGGTTTCCCTCTATCGTAATCGCTCCTCTTTCACCCCAGCTGCCAAATTAACCCGGATTCAGATGACCATCCTACCCATGCTAGACTACGAAGACGTACGTTATAGATCGGTAGGTAAGGGTGCTGTCGTGTGGCTAGATATTCTTTACCATTCGGCCATCAGATGTACCACCAATGCTCCTTATAGGACACATCACTGCACTCTATACTCCTCTGTAAACTGGTCATCTCTGTATATCCGTCGCAAGACCCACTGGTTGATGCTTATGTATAAAACCCTCCTAGGCCTCACTCTCCCCAATCTGAGATACCCACTGCAGCTCTCGTCCTCATACATACGACACCCGTTCTGCCAGTCACACTCTGTTAAAGGTCCCCAAAGCACACACATCCTAGGGTCACTCCTCTTGTTATTTTAACCAGTTGTCATTTACTGTAAAAAAATGCTCTAAATGACAATATTTTTGTTTGGAATTTGGAAGAAATGTTGTAAGTAGTTTATAAAATGAAACAAACATTTTCATTTTACCCAAACACATACCTATAAATACTAAACTAAAGAAACAGACATTTTTGCAGTGGTCTCTATATTTATACTTTGGACTCCGACATTGCTCATCCCAATATGTGTCCATATATATATATATATATATATATATATATACAAGTGGGGCAAAAAAGTATTTAGTCAGCCACCAATTGTGCAAGTTCTCCCACTTAAAAAGACGAGAGAGGCCTGTAATTTTCATCATAGGTACACTTCAACTATGACAGACAAAATGAGAAAACAAATTCCAGAAAATCACATTGTATGATTTTAAATTAATTTATTTGCAAATTATGGTGGAAAATAAGTTTATCTCAATACTTTGTTATATACCCTTTGTTGGCAATGACAGAGGTCAAACGTTTTCTGTAAGTCTTCACACACTGTTTCTGGTATTTTGGCCCATTCCTCCATGCAGATCTCCTCAAGAGCAGTGATGTTTTGGGGCTGTTGCTGGGCAACACAGACTTTCAACTCCCCCCAAAGATTTTCTATGGGGTTGAGATCTGGAGACTGGCTAGGCCACTCCAGGAACTTGAAATGCTTCTTACGAAGCCACTCCTTCGTTGCCCAGGCGGTGTGTTTGGGATCATCGTCATGCTGAAAGACCCAGCCACGTTTCATCTTCAATGCCCTTGCTGATGGAAGGAGGTTTTCACTCAAAATCTCATGATACTTGGCCCCATTCATTCTTTCCTTTACACGGATCAGTCATCCTGGTCCCTTTGCAGAAAAACATCCCCAAAGCATGATGTTTCCACCCCCATGCTTCACAGTAGGTATGATGTTCTTTGGATGCAACTCAGCATTCTTTGTCCTCCAAACACGACGAGTTGAGTTTTTACCAAAAAGTTATATTTTGGTTTCATCTGACCATATGACATTCTCCCAATCTTCTTCTGGATCATCCAAATGCTCTCTAGCAAACGTCAGACAGGCCTGGACATGTACTGGCTTAAGCAGGGGGACACGTCTGGCACTGCAGGGTTTGAGTCCCTGGCGGCGTAGTGTGTTACTGATGGTAGGCTTTGTTACTTTGGTCCCAGCTCTCTGCAGGTCATTCACTAGGTCCCCCCATGTGGTTCGGGGATTTTTGCTCACCGTTCTTGTGATCATTTTGACCCCACGGGGTGAGATCTTGCGTGGAGCCCCAGATCGAGGGTGATTATCATTGGTCTTGTATGTCTTCCATTTCCTAATAATTTCTCCCACAGTTGATTTCTTCAAACCAAGCTGCTTACCTATTTCAGATTCAGTCTTCCCACCCTGGTGCAGGTCTACAATTTTGTTTCTGGTGTCCTTTGACAGCTCTTTGGTCTTGGTCATTTGGAGTGTGACTGTTTGAGGTTGTGGACAGGTGTCGTTTATACTGATAACAAGTTCAAACAGGTGCCATTAATACAGGTAACGAGTGGAGGACAGAGGACCCTCTTAAAGAAGAAGTTACAGGTCTGTGAGAGCCAGAAATCTTGCTTGTTTGTAGGTGACCAAATACTTATTTTCCACCATAATTTGCAAATAAATTAATAAAAAAATCCTACAATGTGATTTCCTGGATTTTTTTTCTCTTTTTGTCTGTCATAGTTGAAGTGCACCTATGACGAAAATTACAGGCCTCTCTCATCTTTTTAAGTGGGAGAACTTGCACAATTGGTGGCTGACTAAATACTTTTTTGCCCCACTGTATATATACATATATATATATATATGCAATAAAATGCAAATTAATTACTTAAAAATCATACAATGTGATTTTCTGGAGTTTTGTTTTAGATTCCGTCTCTCACAGTTGAAGTGTACCTATGATAAAAATTACAGACCTTTCCATGCTTTGTATGTAGGAAAATCTGCAAAATCGGCAGTGTATCAAATACTTGTTCTCCCCACTGTATATATATATATATATATATATATAGAACCGACCAGGACAATACCCATTACAGAACTGGACAATACTGACTAGGACAAGACTCATTACAGAACTGGACAATACTGACCAGGACAAGACTCCTTATAAAACTGACCAGGACAAGACTGGACAAGACTCATTATAGATTTGGACAGGGCAGGACTGGACAAGACTCATTATAGATTCGGACAGGGCAGGACTGGACAAGAGTCATTATAGATTCGGACAGGGCAGGACTGGACAAGAGTCATTATAGATTCGGACAGGGCCCGTGCCCTTTCCAGTTGGTGAAATGAATGGAAATAAACCCTTACTGTTGGACAAGGCTGACTGTCCCAGAGAGTAAAGTGATGTCCTCAGCTGTTATTACAGTCTAATGGGACAGTGAACATAGTGAAGAGGAAGGGATGTCCTCAGTTGTACTCAGCTGTTTCACAGCCTGTCTGCCTGCTGCTGTTCTGTTCTGTGAGATACAGGCCCTCCAAGGCTTTCCACAGTGTGTCATATCCTTTTGGAACTTCCACATTAGTCATGACACTTCCTGTCCTCTTGACAACCATGCTTCTGATCCAGAACACACCCACTGATCCCGCCCACATGTTCCGGTTAGTTTCACTGTGTTCATCTCTGTTTTCTCTGTGTTTATTGGTCCTGGTCGGCCCTGGTTGGTCGGTCCTGGTTGGTTGGACCTGGTTGGTTGGCCCTGGTCGGTTGGCCCTGGTTGGTTGGTCCTGGTTGGTCAGTCCTGGTTGGTCGGTCCTGGTTGGCCCTGGTTGGTTGGTCCTGGTTGGTCGGTCCTTGTTGGTCGTTCCTGGCTGGTCGGTCTTGATTGGTCGGTCCTGATTGGTTGTTCTTGGTTGGTTCTTGTCCCATTTGAGTCTTAGCCATGAAGGTGATGTGTTTTGGCTCAGTCTATTTCCTTGGTTTTAGAGGATGATTCTGGAATAAAAGAGGAGTGAGGATATGGCTGCTTCTCTTTCCTCAGTTACCCAGGCCTTACCCAGACCTTACCCATGCCTTAACCAGGCCTTACCCAGGCCTTACCCAGACCTTACCCAGGCCTTAACCAGGCCTTACCCAGGCCTTACCCATGCCTTACCCAGACCTTACCCAGGCCTTAACCAGGCCTTACCCATGCCTTAACCAGGCCTTACCCAGGCCTTACCCATGCCTTACCCAGACCTTACCCAGGCCTTAACCAGGCCTTACCCATGCCTTAACCATGCCTTAACCAGGCCTTACCCATGCCTTAACCATGCCTTAACCAGACCTTACCCATGCCTTAACCAGGCCTTACCCAGACCTTACCCATGCCTTAACCAGGCCTTACCCAGACCTTACCCATGCCTTACCCAGACCTTACCCATGCCTTAACCAGGCCTTAACCATGGCTTAAACAGGCCTTAACCAGAGCTTAACCAGGCCTTAACCATGCCTTAACCAGACCTTACCCATGCCTTAACCAGACCTTACCCATGCCTTAACCAGGCCTTAACCATGCCTTAACCAGGCCTTAACCATGCCTTAACCAGACCTTACCCATGCCTTAACCAGGCCTTAACCATGCCTTAACCAGACCTTACCCAGGCCTTACCCATGCCTTAACCAGGCCTTAACCATGCCTTAACCAGACCTTACCCAGGCCTTACCCAGGCCTTACCCAGACCTTACCCATGCCTTACCCAGGCCTTACCCATGCCTTAACCAGACCTTACCCATGCCTTAACCATGCCTTAACCAGACCTTACCCAGGCCTTACCCAGGCCTTAACCATGCCTTATTCAGGACTGTCCCAGGCCTTACCCAGGCCTTATTCAGGACTGTCCCAGGCCTTACCCAGGCCTTACTCAGGACTGTCCCAGGCCTTACCCAGGCCTTACCCAGGCCTTACTCAGGACTGTCCCAGGCCTTACCCAGGCCTAACTCAGGCCTTACCCAGGCCTAACTCAGGACTGTCCCAGGCCTTGAAACTCATAAGGAATTGTTGTCATTGTTATGGTTAATACAGTAAGCCATTGGTGAAAATCTAACAAGTGAAAGGGAAATGTATTTTAAGAAACGTTACATAACATTTTCTCTCTGTCCCGTTTTCCTTTGCTGTTAATACCTACTGATACCATCTGTTATGTCTTACTATGACAGAGTTCTGTAGACCTTACGACAGAGACTTTGATTTACTAGTGTCCCGTACAGGGGGAGTACTTGTACATCAAAGCTGTCTCACACTACAGAAACAGGAGATATGCTCCTGCTCTATGGTCCATTCTGGCTTGGACAAGGCTTACTGCTGTTACCATGTGTTTGAAAGAACCCACAACTTCAACAGTATCAACACTGTCCCAGTGTTTCCTCCTCCTCCTCCTCTTCTTCACTCCAATCTCATCAACCTCCACTCACAGACAGACAGTTATAGCTACTGTTCCCTCTCTCTGTCTGAAAATTAAAAAAAAACGTCCAACTTGGCCACTGGGTGGATGTATGAAAAAAAAGGACAAAAAAAGACAACTTTTCCATGGACCCTGGATCCGTGTGTAGAAGTTTTAATGTGAACCAGTCAATAGATGTTGGCATGGCAACCACGAGACTTCTGATGGTTTATAATGCGAACCTGTCAAAACATGTTGCCGTGACAACCACAAGACTTCTGATGGTTTATAATGTGAACCTGTCGATACATGTTGGCGTGACAACCACAAGACTTCTGATGGCTTATAATGTGAACCTGTCGATACATGTTGCCGTGACAACCACAAGACTTCTGATGGTTTATAATGTGAACCTGGCGATACATGTTGGCGTGACAACCACAAGACTTCTGATGGTTTATAATGTGAACCTGTCGATACATGTTGCCGTGACAACCACAAGACTTCTGATGGTTTATAATGTGAACCTGGCGATACATGTTGGCGTGACAACCACAAGACTTCTGATGGTTTATAATGTGAACCTGTCGATACATGTTGGCGTGACAACCACAAGACTTCTGATGGCTTATAATGTGAACCTGTCGATACATGTTGCCGTGACAACCACAAGACTTCTGATGGTTTATAATGTGAACCTGGCGATACATGTTGGCGTGACAACCACAAGACTTCTGATGGTTTATAATGTGAACCTGTCGATACATGTTGGCGTGACAACCACAAGACTCCTGATGGTTTATAATGTGAACCTGTCGATACATGTTGGCGTGACAACCACAAGACTTCTGATGGTTTATAATGTGAACCTGGCGATACATGTTGCCGTGACAACCACAAGACTTCGGATGGTTTATAATGTGAACCTGTCGATACATGTTGCCGTGACAACCACAAGACTTCTGATGGTTTATAATGTGAACCTGTCGATACATGTTGGCGTGACAACCACAAGACTTCTGATGGTTTATAATGTGAACCTGGCGATACATGTTGCCGTGACAACCACAAGACTTCTGATGGTTTATAATGTGAACCTGTCGATACATGTTGGCGTGACAACCACAAGACTTCTGATGGTTTATAATGTGAACCTGTCGATACATGTTGGCGTGACAACCACAAGACTTCTGATGGTTTATAATGTGAACCTGTCGATACATGTTGGCGTGACAACCACAAGAGTTCTGATGGTTTATAATGTGAACCTGTCGATACATGTTGCCGTGACAACCACAATAAATGTTTATTTGCTCTATATGCATTTTGATGGAAGAGACTGGTGCAAGGCTTTCCACCTACTGTTTAGTAAATAATCCATATTTATTTTGTTATTTTTTAATTTTACCTTTATTTAACTAGGCAAGTCAGTTAAGAATAAATTCTATTTTTCAATGACGGCCTAGGAACAGTGGGTTAACTGTCTGTTCAGGGGCAGAACGACAGATTTGTACCTTGTCAGCTCGGAGGGTTTGAACTTGCAACCAACGCTCTAACCACTAGGCTACCCTGCCACCCTCCGCCCCCGACAGGTTCACATATGACTGGTCTTCAGATAAACAGCCTCCAATTGATATCACCTTGGTCTTTTTTCCCCCCACACTTACTATAAAAAGATGCCATTGTGCGATGTGAAGTAGAAAGTAGTGCATCTAATCCGTTCCAGCTACAGAACTGCCACTGTGCTGTGATTTCACTGGTCTCTTCACACACCATTCATTAGAATGAGCAAATGACGCATCTCACATCAAATCAACTGATAATGCTGAGCTACCAGCCTGCAGCCTGTCAGTGTGTGAGTTTCCGAGTGCTGTCACAGCAAGCTGCCTTCACTGTGTCAACACGATGTCCTATCTTCTCTCTCTGTTTTGATATGGTGCTGTTGGTCTGATCTCCACAGTGGCCTCTGCTCTGACTACTGGGCCTGCATCCCAAATAGCATCCTATTCCCCAAATAGGGAACTGCCTTTTGACACTATGGACCCTGGTCAAAGGTAGTGAGCATCGTAGGGAATAGGGTTCCGTTTGGGACGTAGCCTGCGACTGCAGCTCAGCAGTATTTTGTGAAGCAGAGGCACTATGCTGTTAATACTCTGGTAATGCCAGGCTGCCGGTCGGTCAAACAACGACATGCCACCAGCCTAATGACCCAGTACAGGTGGAACCACGATCTCTCTGGATCTGTGTCTATGTGTGTCTCTCTCCCTGTCTCTCTCTCTCTCTCTACACTTGTCTCTCTCACTCTCTCCCCCTCTCTCGCTACCTTTCTCTCTCTCACTCTCTCTCTCTCCCCCCCTCTCTCTCACTCTCTCCCCCTCTCTCGCTACCTTTCTCTCTCTCACTCTCTCTCTCTACCCCCCTCTCTCTCACTCTCTCCCCCTCTCTCTCTCCCCCTCTCTCACACTCTCTCTCCCCTCTCTCTCTCTCTCTCTCTCTCTCTCTCACTCCCCTCTCTCTCCCCCCTCTCTCTCTCCCCCCTCTCTCTCACTCTCTCCCCCTCTCTCTCTACCCTTCTCTCTCACTCTCTCCCCCTCTCTCACTACCTTTCTCTCTCTCACTCTCTCCCCCTCTCTTTCTACCCTTCTCTCTCACTCTCTCTCTCCCCCTCTCTCTCTCAACCCTTCTCTCTCTCTCTACCCCCCTCTCTCTCTCTCTCTCTCTCTCCCCTTCTCTACCCCTCTACCTGTCTCTGTCTGTCTCTCTCTCTATCCTTCTCTTTCTACCCTTCCCTCTCTACCCTTTTCTCTCTACCATTCTCTCTCTACCCCTCTACCTCTCTCTCTCTCTCTCTCTCTCTCTCTCTCTCTCTCTCTCTCCCCCCTCTCTCTGTCTCTCTCTCTCTCTCTCTCTCTCTCTGCCCCTCTCTCTCTCTCTCTCTCTGACATTCTAACTGAGGTGTTTGTGTTCACACAAATGGTACTCCTTCTCCAACTTTTTACTAGAAGTCTGTCATTGCTTGGATGCTGTTAAATGTTACAGAAATATCCTGTGTTTGAAGAAGTGCAGAAGTATACAAGCGAACTATCCCTTAAAGTGTCATTAAGTGTGTTATGTAGCAGAGGATATGGAGTAACGACCTCATCCTATCCTGTTGATATAAGCACCTGGTCATGCCCAGTTAGACCCGGGCCAGAGCCAGCCAACCGTGTGTTAACGGAACCATGATGTCAGAGATGGATTCACCCTCACACAAAGAGGAACACACTCAGGCTGTTGTATCTCCTCTGTCAGACCGCCAGCTCCTTTCTACTGGTAGAGGCAGACTAAACACCTCTCTCTCTCTCTCTCTCTCTCTCTCTCTCTCTCTCTCTCTCTCTCTCTCTCTCTCCCTCTCTCTCTCTCCCCTTCTCTACCCCTCTACCTGTCTCTCTCTCTATCCTTCTCTTTCTACCCTTCCCTCTCTACCCTTTTCTCTCTACCATTCTCTCTCTACCCCTCTACCTCTCTCTCTCTCTCTCTCTCTCCCCTCTCTCTGACTCTGACTCTGACTCTGTCTCTGTCTCTCTCTCTCTCTCTCTCTCTCTCTTTCTCTCTAGCTATGTGTGTTTGTCATTCTCTGACCAGATGACAAACAGCCTACAGTATTTCTGTTGTGACTTTTATTGTTCCCTGAAAGATGCTGTGTTTCTGTGAATGATTCTCTGATTTAGAAAACCACGGTGCTCTGAGGGAGATGACATCAAAACCGATAACATAAAAAAAACCTCTCTGTCTATGTCCCAAATTGCACGATATTCCCTACATAGTACACTACTTTTTACCATGATCCATGGTGCACTAAGTAGGGAATAGGATGGCATTTAGCTGGCTGACTGTCTGGCTGAATAGCTGACTGAATGGCTGACTGACTGACTGACTGACTGAATGGCTGACTGACTGACTGGCTGACTGAATGACTGAATGGCTGACTGACTGACTGACTGAATGGCTGAATGGCTGACTGACTGACTGACTGACTGACTGACTGACTGACTGACTGACTGACTGAATGGCTGACTGACTGACTGACTGACTGAATGGCTGAATGGCTGACTGACTGACTGAATGACTGAATGGCTGACTGACTGTCTGGCTGAATAGCTGACTGAATGGCTGACTGACTGACTGACTGACTGAATGGCTGACTGACTGACTGGCTGAATGGCTGACTGACTGACTGACTGACTGAATGACTGAATGGCTGACTGACTGACTGACTGACTGAATGGCTGACTGACTGACTGACTGACTGAATGACTGAATGGCTGACTGACTGACTGACTGAATGGCTGAATGGCTGACTGACTGACTGACTGACTGACTGAATGGCTGACTGACTGACTGACTGACTGACAGACTGAATGGCTGAATGGCTGACTGACTGACTGAATGACTGAATGGCTGACTGACTGTCTGGCTGAATAGCTGACTGACTGACTGACTGACTGAATGACTGAATGGCTGACTGACTGACTGACTGACTGACTGACTGACTGATTGGCTGAATGGCTGACTGACTGACTGACTGACTGACTGACTGACTGACTGACTGAATGGCTGACTGACTGACTGACTGAGTGACTGACTGACTGAGTGACTGAATGGCTGACTGACTGACTGACTGACTGACTGACTGACTGACTGAATGACTGAATGACTGACTGAATGACTGAATGGCTGACTGACTGACTGACTGAATGGCTGACTGACTGACTGACTGACTGAATGGCTGACTGACTGAATGACTGAATGACTGAATGGCTGACTGACTGACTGACTGACTGACTGAATGGCTGACTGACTGACTGACTGACTGACTGAATGGCTGACTGACTGACTGACTGAGTGACTGACTGACTGAGTGACTGAATGGCTGACTGACTGACTGACTGAATGACTGACTGACTTACTGAATGGCTGAATAACTTAATGACTGTCTGGCTGACTGACTGGCTGAATAGCTGACTGAATGGCTGACTGAATGGCTGACTGACTGTCTGAATGGCTGACTGACTGTCTGAATGGCTGACTGACTGTCTGACTGACTGACTGAATGGCTGACTGACTGACTGTGTGGCTTCAGGGGAATAGAGCAGAGAGCTGAACAGCAGGGCTACATAGTCAAGGACGTTTCTGCTGCTTTCTATTTTCTCTGCTGAAATGATGTGGTGGTTGGCTGGGAAACATCTGTGGTCTTTAGAAGCACTAGTAAACTGGGTGGAGTGGAGAAGGCTACAGAGGACTTAAAGAAGAGTAGAGAGAGAGAGAGAGAGAGAGAGAGAGAGAATGAAGAGTAGAGAGAGAGAGAGAGAGAGAGAATGAAGAGTAGAGAGAGAGAGAGAAGAGTAGAGAGAGAGAGAGAATGAAGAGTAGAGAGAGAGAGAGAAGAGTAGAGAGAGAGAGAGAATGAAGAGTAGAGAGAGAGAATGAAGAGTAGAGAGAGAGAGAGAAGAGTAGAGAGAGAGAGAGAATGAAGAGAATGAAGAGTAGAGAGAGAGAGAGAGAGAGAGAATGAAGAGTAGAGAGAGAGAGAGAGAGAGAATGAAGAGTAGAGAGAGAGAGAGAGAGAGAGAGAATGAAGAGTAGAGAGAGAGAGAGAGAGAGAGAGAAGAATGAAGAGTAGAGAGAGAGAGAGAGAATGAAGAGAAAAGAAGAGTAGAGAGAGAGAGAGAGAGAATGAAGAGAAAAGAAGAGTAGAGAGAGAGAGAGAGAATGAAGAGAAAAGAAGAGTAGAGAGAGAGAGAACTAAGAGAAGAGTAGAAAGAGCCTAATATGGTCATTTATCATACGACCTTTCATTACTAACTAAAGATTTATATGTTCATTCATCATACGACCTTTCATTACTAACTAAAGCCTAACACAGCCAGAACACAGGTATGACAGGGTTTGTGGAGCTGTAGCTGCTGGGTATAAGAAGTGAACTGTTCTGCATTTACATGAATAGGTTAGTTAACCTCTGCTGTTTGAAACACATGCAGACATCTGGTTTTGAGTTTGAATAACTAACTTTGATTGGTTAGTTTAAGTGTTTGGGCTGATAAAAAAAGCCTGCACACCCTGTGGGTTTTCACAACCAGGATTATAACTGGATTAAAACACAGGGTGTAGAAACTGGATTAAAACACAGGGTGTAGAAACTGGATTAAAACACAGGGTGTAGAAACTGGATTAAAACACAGGGTGTAGAAACTGGATTAAAACACAGGGTGTAGAAACTGGATTAAAACACAGGGTGTAGAAATTGGATTAAAACACAGGGTGTAGAACTGGATTAAAACACAGGGTGTAGAAACTGGATTAAAACACAGGGTGTAGAAACTGGATTAAAACACAGGGTGTATAAACTGGATTAAAACACAGGGTGTAGAAACTGGATTAAAACACAGGGTGTAGAAACTGAATTAAAACACAGGGTGTAGAAACTGGATTAAAACACAGGGTGTAGAAACTGGATTAAAACACAGGGTGTAGAAACTGGATTAAAACACAGGGTGTAGAAACTGGATTAAAACACAGGGTGTAGAAACTGGATTAAAACACAGGGTGTAGAAATTGGATTAAAACACAGGGTGTAGAACTGGATTAAAACACAGGGTGTAGAACTGGATTAAAACACAGGGTGTAGAAACTGGATTAAAACACAGGGTCTAGAAATTGGATTAAAACACAGGGTGTAGAACTGGATTAAAAAACAGGGTGTAGAAACTGAATTAAAACACAGGGTGTAGAAACTGAATCGAAAACAGCTAATGAATTACATAAACATTCTATCCAGACGTTTTCAACAATAACAGAGCAGACACCAAAAGACACAAAAATGGAAGAATATAATTAGTTCACAGAGTCACATATACAGTATATATACCCGAACACTATTCAGACAGAGAGCTGGTTGGGTCTCCCAGGCCTTATACAGGATACCATTAAGGAAGAGGTGGGTAGCAGCGTGGGTCAGACCCCTGCTAACAAGTGTTAGACTTGTCTACATCAGACTGGGTCAAAGAGTGTTTTGTGTGTGTGTGTGTGTGTGTGTGTGTGTGTGTGTGTGTGTGTGTGTGTGTGTGTGTGTCTGCCTGCCTGCCTGCCTGCCTGTGTCAGCGCGTAGAGAGGAATTTCCTTTCTTTCGAAGAGCACCGGGCGACTGAGGGAGGGGAACAGAACGGTGAACTTGCAACTTTGACCTTTGACATGAATGGCCACTCCTCTAAGAATGATGTCATTTCTCAGTGCGTAACTGTTTCAGTACAGAAACAGCAAGCTGCTAGTACACAGCCCAAACACGTTATTTAGATTTTTAAGGGCATCCCACTGGAGGAACAGAGAAGAGTAGATGAAGACGCTTAAACGTTAATACGTTTGTGACAGTAATTCACTTTACTTTGCGGGTATCTGTACATATGTCAGGAGTTTCCCTTTCGTACAGATAAGCTGTTATTAAGTTCCCAAGCTGCCTTGTAATGTCCACAGCAGACCGTCTTTAGGAGCTCTAGGATGAGGGAATGTTGATTCTGTTTTAAGAAGACCACAGACCGCTGCTGAATAAGTCAGTGTGATTACGTCCCAAAGGGCACCTCATTACCTATATAGGGCACTACCGTTGACCACGGCTTACAGAGTGCACTTTATAGGGAACAGGGCGCCATTTGGGATGTAGCCTGTGTGATTGGGGCGGCAGGGGAGCCTAGTGGTTTAGGGCGTTGGACTAGTAACCGAAAGGTTGCAAGTTCGAATCCCCGAGCTGACAAGGTACAAATCCTGACCTGTCCACTGTTCCCAGGCCGTCATTGAAAATAAGAATTTATTCTTAACTGACTTGCCTAGTAAAATAAAGGTAAAATAAAGGTAAAATAAAAAATAAAAAAAATTGCACGGCCTGATACCTGAGGGCAGTATAAAATCATATGATTTATGAAGCCCCACCCCCACTGCGTGATTTATGAAGCCCCACCCCCACTGCGTGATTTATGAAGCCCCACCCCCACTGCGTGATTTATGAAGCCCCACCCCCACTGCGTGATTTATGAAGCCCCACCCCCACTGCGTGTTGTTAATCGATGTGAGGCTTCTGGAGTGGAGTTGTTAAAATCCCATCACATGAATTCACTTCATGTCAGTACATCTACTGTCACTGTCAGGAGACCCACGGGGTGATTTATGCTCTATACGGTCAGACTCCAGAGACCCTGGTTGCATCCTGATTATCCATCCTTGGGACACAGCCCAGGGGGAAGGTCCTTGCTACACAGCCCAGGGAGATAACCAGGGGGAAGGCCCTTGGGACACAGCCCAGGGGGAAGGCCCTTGGTACACAGCCCAGGGAGATAACCAGGGGGAAGGCCCTTGGGACACAGCCCAGGGAGATAACCAGGGGGAAGGCCCTTGGTACACAGTCCAGGGGGAAGGCCCTTGGTACACAGTCCAGGGGGAAGGCCCTTGGTACACAGTCCAGGGAGATAACCAGGGGGAAGGCCCTTGCTACACAGCCCAGGGACATAACCAAGGGAAGGCCCTTGGTACACAGTCTGGGGAGATAACCAGGGGGAAGGCCCTTAGTACACAGCCCAGGGAGATAACCAGGGGGAAGGCCCTTGGGACACAGCCCAGGGAGATAACCAGGGGGAAGGCCCTTGGTACACAGTCCAGGGGGAAGGCCCTTGGTACACAGTCCAGGGGGAAGGCTCTTGGTACACAGTCCAGGGAGATAACCAGGGGGAAGGCCCTTGCTACACAGCCCAGGGACATAACCAAGGGAAGGCCCTTGGTACACAGTCCAGGGACATAACCAAGGGAAGGCCCTTGGTACACAGTCTGGGGAGATAACCAGGGGGAAGGCCTTTGCTACACAGCCCAGGGAGATAACCAGGGGGAAGGCCCTTGGGACACAGCCCAGGGAGATAACCAGGGGGAAGGCCCTTGGTACACAGTCCAGGGGGAAGGCCCTTGGTACACAGTCCAGGGGGAAGGCCCTTGGTACACAGTCCAGGGAGATAACCAGGGGGAAGGCCCTTGCTACACAGCCCAGGGAGATAACCAGGGGGAAGGCCCTTGCTACACAGCCCAGGGACATAACCAAGGGAAGGCCCTTGGTACACAGTCTGGGGAGATAACCAGGGGGAAGGCCCTTGCTACACAGCCCAGGGAGATAACCAGGGGGAAGGCCCTTGCTACACAGCCCAGGGAGATAACCAGGGGGAAGGCCCTTGCTACACAGCCCAGGGAGATAACCAGGGGAAGGCCCTTGGTACACAGCCCAGGGACATAACCAGGGGGAAGGCCCTTGCTACACAGCCCAGGGACATAACCAAGGGAAGGCCCTTGGTACACAGTCTGGGGAGATAACCAGGGGGAAGGCCCTTGCTACACAGCCCAGGGAGATAACCAGGGGGAAGGCCCTTGCTACACAGCCCAGGGAGATAACCAGGGGGAAGGCCCTTGCTACACAGCCCAGGGAGATAACCAGGGGAAGGCCCTTGGTACACAGCCCAGGGACATAACCAGGGGGAAGGCCCTTGCTACACAGCCCAGGGACATAACCAGGGGGAAGGCCCTTGCTACACAGCCCAGGGAGATAACCAGGGGGAAGGCCCTTGGTACACAGTCTGGGGAGATAACCAGGGGGAAGGCCCTTGCTACACAGCCCAGGGAGATAACCAGGGGGAAGGCCCTTGCTACACAGCCCAGGGAGATAACCAGGGGGAAGGCCCTTGCTACACAGCCCAGGGAGATAACCAGTGGGAAGGCCCTTGCTACACAGCCCAGGGAGATAACCAGGGGGAAGGCCCTTGCTACACAGCCCAGGGAGATAACCAGGGGGAAGGCCCTTGCTACACAGCCCAGGGAGATAACCAGGGGGAAGGCCCTTGCTACACAGCCCAGGGACATAACCAAGGGAAGGCCCTTGGTACACAGTCTGGGGA
This sequence comes from Oncorhynchus masou masou, assembly GCF_036934945.1. Taxonomy (NCBI): domain Eukaryota; kingdom Metazoa; phylum Chordata; class Actinopteri; order Salmoniformes; family Salmonidae; genus Oncorhynchus; species Oncorhynchus masou. The sequence goes on from NC_088243.1 coordinate 88,936,368, forward strand.
GATAACCAGGGGAAGGCCCTTGGTACACAGTCCAGGGAGATAACCAGCGGGAAGGCCCTTGGGACACAGTCCAGGGAGATAACCAGGGGGAAGGCCCTTGGGACACAGCCCAGGGAGATAAGCAGGGGGAAATACCTTGGTACACAGTCCAGGGAGATAACCAGGGGAAGGCCCTTGGTACACAGTCCAGGGACATAACCAAGGGAAGGCCCTTGGTACACAGTCTGGGGAGATAACCAGGGGGAAGGCCCTTGGGACACAGCCCAGGGAGATAACCAGGGGAAGGCCCTTGGGACACAGCCCAGGGAGATAACCAGGGGAAGGCCCTTGGGACACAATCCAGGGAGATAACCAGGGGAAGGCCCTTGAGACACAGCCCAGGGAGATAACCAGGGGAAGGCCCTTGAGACACAGCCCAGGGAGATAACCAGGGGAAGGCCCTTGGTACACAGTCCGTGGAGATAACCACAGTACATTATTGTGCCCCAGTCTGGTCTTCTGGGAAATCTTTATAGATGTCCTTGTGGTTGAGGTGACGTTGACTTTTAGCCGTTTTCTGCCTCTAATAACAGTCTGCTATTCACTTTGATCTATATTTTACAGGAACAAGACTTGGTAACAGTGAAACAGTTTATGAATCATGAATAACATCATTAGTCGGAGCTCACCATTCATAATGTTGAGTCCACCCCCCCCCCATCATCACTCAGCCATTTTGACATTAACTCAGGAAATCTGGGTAATTTATTTCCATGGCAGACATCATCAACCTTTCCATCAGAATATTCCCTGTGAGAGACAGAGGAAAATAAAGAGAACGTGAGAGATGGGGAGAGGAGGACTGAGTGGGAGAGAGAGAGAAAATAAAGAGAAAGTGAGAGATGGGGAGAGGAGGACTGAGTGGGAGAGAGAGAGAAAATAAAGAGAAAGTGAGAGATGGGGAGAGTGGGACTGAGTGGGAGAGAGAGAGAAAATAAAGAGAAAGTGAGAGATGGGGAGAGGAGGACTGAGTGGGAGAGAGAGAGAAAATAAAGAGAACGTGAGAGATGGGGAGAGGAGGACTGAGTGGGAGAGAGAGAGAGAAAAACCAAACAAAAGTCTCCAATACCTTGAGGTTCATAATGGAAAATATTTGACCTGGCCTCTTAATTCAAGGAATGAAAAAGTCCCCGAGCCCAGATGGCAGGAAGTATGGAGTTTAATCACTCCCAGATAGACCTAACAAGACCAATGGGAATAGGTACCGTAGCAGACAGACCTGGGTCTAACTAGGGGGGATAGGTACTGCAGCCTAACAGACCTGGGTCTAACACAGACCTGGGTACTGTGTTGGTTTAGTTTAGATCTGTTGAGCAGATCATTAATATTAGTCAGAAATAATAGTCCGGGAATCGATCAATTGTTTAGGGCTTCAAGATATTAAGAGGATTGTTCACCATTTGGATCAGGGCCTTTCAACGACTCGACCCTAGAGGTCATGAACTACTGAACCAGGCAGAAAGGGAACACCTAGACCGTAGAGGTCATGAACTACTGAACCAGGCAGAAAAGGATCACCTAGACCCTAGAGGTCATGAACTACTGAACCAGGCAGAAAAGGATCACCTAGACCCTAGAGGTCATGAACTACTGAACCAGGCAGAAAAGGATCACCTAGACCCTAGAGGTCATGAACTACTGAACCAGGCAGAAAGGGAACAACTAGACCCTAGAGGTCATGAACAACTGAACCAGGCAGAAAAGGAACACCTAGACCCTAGAGGTCATGAACTACTGAACCAGGCAGAAAGGGAACAACTAGACCCTAGAGGTCATGAACAACTGAACCAGGCAGAAAAGGAACACCTAGACCCTAGAGGTCATGAACTACTGACCCTAGAGGTTGCGGTAGTTAAATTGGCTTCATCTGATCTGGGTCAATTAGGAAGTGAACTATCACTGAGAAACAGAATCCACATCAAACAATGAATTGCAGTTTGTTTTTCTGCACCATGGATGTTACTGAGGCTGGGGGGCACCGCGGTTGTTGGTTGTTGGATAGCGTCATCGTTGTTGATATAAATGCAGTCGATTGATCTGTCCACAACCAGCACATCAGAGAGACACACAGCAGGGACAAAGAATTCCTTCTTCCCACATTGGCAGGCAGGCACACCCACTGTTGTGTTGCCCTTGGATCATGATGTGTGGATTGATGTAATGTGTTTGAGGTGATGCTCTCTAGCAGTGGGAATGGTAGGACTCATCTAAATAACATGATCATCAGAATGAAGGCCTGATGTAATGACACACTAATGAGTAACACGCTTGTGCACACACGCAGCACACACATACACACACATACACACACGCAGCACACACATACACACACATACACACACGCAGCAGACACACACACGCGCAGCGCACACACATACACACACGCAGCACACACACACACGCGCAGCGCACACACACACACACGCGCGCAACACACACACGCGGAACACACACACGCGCAGCACACACACACGCGCAGCACACACACACGCGCAACACACACGCGCAACACACACACACACACACACACACACACACACACACACACACACACACACACACACACACACACACTCTCTCTCTCTCTCTCTCTCTCCTGGAATGCCACGGTCTACTGTGATTGCTGATATTTCAGGCTCAGTCACTAATGTCCTTTAGGACAGTTAGGGGAGAAGAATATATATTTTGTTGAGACCTAGTGTGCGTGTGTGTGTGTGTGTGTGTGTGTTGCGCGTGTGTGTGTGTCTGGCGTGTGTGGAAACGGACAGGGCCGGACTGAACTGGCACCATTGTTTGGGCTGTGAGTCTCCTGGTTGGTATGATTTTGATTATATTCTAGAGAGCATTGAACCAAACAAAGAGAGAACCTCTTGTTGGGAGAAGAATTCCACCCTTGTTCCCAGCCAGGCAGGCCCACAGAGGCTCGGCTGGAGAGAGGAGGAAAGACAGGGACCGAACCAAACCGTTAGAGAGGAGGAAAGACATGGACTGAACCAAATTGTTAAAGAGAGGAGGAAAGACATGGACCGAACCAAATTGTTAAAGAGAGGAGGAAAGACATGGACCGAACCAAATTGTTAAAGAGAGGAGGAAAGACATGGACCAAACCAAAACTTTAGAGAGAGGAGGAAAGACATGGACCGAACCAAACAACTAGAGAGAGGAGGAAAGACATGGACCGAACCAAAGAGCGCCCCTTTTGATTTGAACGAAACCATACATATTTGCCCATTGTAGAAGTGCTCAGAAAGTGACTTTTTGGACACGAATACCAAAACATTCAAGAGATAAAAGTGCAGAACATGCTCTTGCATACAGGGTGGATGTCATGTTTTGGCTGATAAATGTAATAAAATGGAAATAAAATTGAAATGTCAACCTTCAAATGGTACCACAAAGATGGTTGGAGGTCCACATATCAGAGAATGTTGACTTGAATGGAAATATCTGTTGTTTTAAATGGTTCTGTCAATGCTGCATTGGAAAACGTATTGAAATCATAGAACTATAGAGAATAGAATAGACATGACCGTTTAGGTCACACGTGTCAGTCTCATTACTCAGATGATTTAAGATAGGGTCTAAGCTACAACATATGTGAATATGAAATCTACGTTTACAAGTTGTTGTTTTTAGATAGTTGACGTTAAAGGTTAGAAAAATGCAAGACATTATGAAATAGTTTGACAACCCTGTTTATGCAAAGCTTTTCAATGATATCAAACTATCAAATTTGGCGATGCAGATTTTTCAGGGTGGTGCTACTGCACCCTAAGCACCCTTACTTCCCGCGGCTATGTCTGAGGGTACAGAGAGTTGAGCCCCTATACGCTCCTCTCTGTCTGGCCCTGTCTGAGGGTACAGAGAGTTGAGCCCCTATACGCTCCTCTCTGTCTGGCCCGGTCTGAGGGTACAGAGAGTTGAGCCCCTATACGCTCCTCTCTGTCTGGCCCTGTCTGAGGGTACAGAGAGTTGAGCTCCTATACGCTCCTCTCTGTCTGGCCCTGTCTGAGGGTACAGAGAGTTGAGCCCCTATATGCTCCTCTCTGTCTGGCCCTGTCTGAGGGTACAGAGAGTTGAGCTCCTGTACGCTCCTCTCTGTCTGGCCCTGTCTGAGGGTACAGAGAGTTGAGCCCCTATACGCTCCTCTCTGTCTGGCCCTGTCTGAGGGTACAGAGAGTTGAGCCCCTATACGCTCCTCTCTGTCTGGCCCTGTCTGAGGGTACAGAGAGTTGAGCCCCTATACGCTCCTCTCTGTCTGGCCCTGTCTGAGGGTACAGAGAGTTGAGCTCCTATACGCTCCTCTCTGTCTGGCCCTGTCTGAGGGTACAGAGAGTTGAGCCCCTATACGCTCCTCTCTGTCTGGCCCTGTCTGAGGGTACAGAGAGTTGAGCCCCTATACGCTCCTCTCTGTCTGGCCCTGTCTGAGGGTACAGAGAGTTGAGCTCCTATACGCTCCTCTCTGTCTGGCCCTGTCTGAGGGTACAGAGAGTTGAGCCCCTATACGTTCCTCTCTGTCTGGCCCTGTCTGAGGGTACAGAGAGTTGAGCCCCTATACGCTCCTCTCTGTCTGGCCCTGTCTGAGGGTACAGAGCGTTGAGCCCCTATACGCTCCTCTCTGTCTGGCCCTGTCTGAGGGTACAGAGAGTTGAGCTCCTATACGCTCCTCTCTGTCTGAAGGTACAGAGTTCATCTCCTATATACATTCCTCTCTGTCTGGTCCTAGTCAGAGTTAACTAATAGGTGCTGCCTGAACTATGTTCCATGTCAATGTCAGTTCTGAAGCACTGAAGGAAAAATTCGCTCCCACCCATTTCCTTTCATTCTTCACCAACAGTCAGCGCAATTGGGCGAGTAAAGAGAGAGAAGGTTGCTGAGCCACATTCCTATGACATCAGCCACATCCTGTATGAGATAGGAACTGCATCCTGTACTTTACATGCTCATCATTCACACAACCACACCCTCTGACCTGATTGGTCCAGAGTGTTGATAAGGTATAACTCAGAGGGTGTAATAGCCGGGAAAGGAAGGACGACGGTGAGATAACATTGTTAGGAACGTTGGAAAGACGTCTTATTCTCTCCCTAATAAACGAAAAGCTCATTTATTCTGTGATTTCACAGCAACGTCCGGTGTTTGTTTGTGTTGGCGGCCGGCTGTAGCCTGCTGTAGCCTGCTGTAGCCTGCTGTAGCCTGTCTCTGTGTAACGAGTGTGATTATGTGCTGGGAACTGGAGCCTATGTGTCATATTATAAACCAATAGAAACTAGGAGAGGGAGAGGGAGAGGGAGAGGGAGAGGGAGAGGGAGAGGGAGAGGGAGAGGGAGAGGGAGAGGGAGAGAGAGAGAGAGTGTGAGAGAGAGAGGGAGAGAGAGAGAGAGAGAGAGAGAGAGAGACACAGAGAGAGAGAGAGAGAGAGAGAGAGAGAGAGAGAGAGAGAGAGAGAGAGAGAGGAAGAGAGAGAGGGAGAGGAGAGAGAGAGAGAGAGAGAGAGAGAGAGAGAGAGAGAGAGAGAGAGAGAGAGAGAGACAGAGAGACAGAGAGACAGAGAGACACAGAGAGAGAGAGAGGGAGAGAGAGGAGGAGAGAGGAGGGAGAGAGAGAGGGAGAGAGAGAGAGAGAGAGAGAGAGACACAGAGAGAGAGAGAGAGAGAGAGAGAGGGAGAGAGAGAGGGAGAGAGAGAGAGAGAGAGAGAGAGAGAGAGAGAGAGACAGAGAGACAGAGAGACACAGAGAGAGAGAGAGAGAGAGAGAGAGAGAGAGACAGAGAGACACAGAGAGACACAGAGAGAGAGAGAGAGAGAGAGAGAGAGAGAGAGAGACAGAGAGAGAGAGAGAGAGAGAGAGAGAGACAGAGAGAGAGAGAGAGAGAGAGAGAGAGAGAGACACAGAGACACACAGAGAGACACAGAGAGAGGGAGAGAGAGAGAGAGAGACACAGAGAGACACAGAGAGACACAGAGAGAGGGAGAGAGAGAGAGAGAGATAGACACAGAGAGACACAGAGAGACACAGAGAGAGAGAGAGAGAGAGAGAGTTGAAGCCAGCTGACTGTGGTTCAGACAGACCTAGCCAAGCCAAGGACACCCCCGCCACATCACCAGCTCACAGCTATGATCAGCCCTGCCCTATTCAGCCTTGAGCCGTCTGCCAAAGCTATCATGACCAAAAATCTATGTTAGAACAAGCCCACGGCACTCAGAGCAGGCCCACAGCACTCAGAGCAGGCCCAGAGCACACAGAGCAGGCCCACAGCACACAGAGCAGGCCCACAGCACTCAGAGCAGGCCCACAGCACACAGAGCAGGCCCACGGCAAACAGAGCAGGCCCACAGCACTCAGAGCAGGCCCACAGCACTCAGAGCAGGCCCACAGCACTCAGAGCAGGCCCACAGCACACAGAGCAGGCCCACAGCACACAGAGCAGGCCCACAGCACTCAGAGCAGGCCCACAGCACTCAGAGCAGGCCCACAGCACACAGAGCAGGCCCACAGCACTCAGAGCAGGCCCACAGCACACAGAGCAGGCCCACAGCACTCAGAGCAGGCCCACGGCACTCAGAGCAGGCCCACAGCACTCAGAGCAGGCCCACAGCACTCAGAGCAGGCCCACAGCACTCAGAGCAGGCCCACAGCACACAGAGCAGGCCCACAGCACACAGAGCAGGCCCACAGCACACAGAGCAGGCCCACAGCACTCAGAGCAGGCCCACAGCACTCAGAGCAGGCCCACAGCACTCAGAGCAGGCCCACAGCACTCAGAGCAGGCCCACTGCACTCAGAGCAGGCCCACAGCACACAGAGCAGGCCCACAGCACACAGAGCAGGCCCACAGCACACAGAGCAGGCCCACAGCACAAAGAGCAGGCCCACAGCACACAGAGCAGGCCCACAGCACTCAGAGCAGTAGGTTTAGATGTCCTCGGCTTGAAAATGGGTGGAAATGGTGGAAAATAATATTCTATTACAAATACAACTGTTGGTCCCAAAAGGGAGGATTTGTGCTGAACTCTGTGCCGTCTGTCTCAAATGACACTGTATATCCCCCTTTTATTGTGCTGAGAGTCCTATGTTGCAAGATGAGAGTCCTATGTAGCAGGTTGGGGGTCAGTCCTATGTAGCAGGCTGGGGGTCAGTCCTATGTAGCAGGTTGGGGGTCAGTCCTATGTAGCAGGTTGGGGGTCAGTCCTATGTAGCAGGTTGGGGGTCAGTCCTATGTAGCAGGTTGGGGGTCAGTCTTATGTAGCAGGTTGGGGGTCAGTCCTATGTAGCAGGTTGGGGGTCAGTCCTATGTAGCAGGTTGGGGGTCAGTCCTATGTAGCAGGCTGGGGGTCAGTCCTATGTAGCAGGCTGGGGGTCAGTCCTATATAGCAGGCTGGGGGTCAGTCCTATGTAGCAGGCTGGGGGTCAGTCCTATGTAGCAGGCTGGGGGTCAGTCCTATGTAGCAGGTTGGGGGTCAGCCCTATGTAGCAGGCTGGGGGTCAGTCCCATGTAGCAGGCTGGGGGTCAGTCCTATGTAGCAGGCTGGGGGTCAGTCCCATGTAGCAGGCTGGGGGTCAGTCCTATGTAGCAGGCTGGGGGTCAGTCCTATGTAGCAGGCTGGGGGTTAGTCCTATGTAGCAGGCTGGGGGTCAGTCCTATGTAGCAGGCTGGGGGTCAGTCCTACGTAACAGGTTGGGGGTCAGTCCTATGTAGCAGGTTGGGGGTCAGTCCTATGTAGCAGGTTGGGGGTCAGTCCTATGTAGCAGGCTGGGGGTCAGTCCTATGTAGCAGGTTGGGGGTCAGTCCTATGTAGCAGGCTGGGGGTCAGTCCTATGTAGCAGGTTGGGGGTCAGTCCTATGTAGCAGGCTGGGGGTCAGTCCTATGTAGCAGGTTGGGGGTCAGTCTTATGTAGCAGGCTGGGGGTCAGTCCTATGTAGCAGGTTGGGGGTCAGTCCTATGTAGCAGTTTGGGGGTCAGTCCTATGTAGCAGGTTGGGGGTCAGTCCCATGTAGCAGGTTGGGGGTCAGTCCTATGTAGCAGGTTGGGGGTCAGTCCTATGTAGCAGGCTGGGGGTCAGTCCTATGTAGCAGGTTGGGGGTCAGTCCTATGTAGCAGGCTGGGGGTCAGTCCTATGTAGCAGGTTGGGGGTCAGTCCTATGTAGCAGGCTGGGGGTCAGTCCTATGTAGCAGGTTGGGGGTCAGTCTTATGTAGCAGGCTGGGGGTCAGTCCTATGTAGCAGGTTGGGGGTCAGTCCTATGTAGCAGTTTGGGGGTCAGTCCTATGTAGCAGGTTGGGGGTCAGTCCCATGTAGCAGGTTGGGGGTCAGTCCTATGTAGCAGGTTGGGGGTCAGTCCTATGTAGCAGGTTGGGGGTCAGTCCTATGTAGCAGGCTGGGGGTCAGTCCTATGTAGCAGGTTGGGGGTCAGTCCTATGTAGCAGGCTGGGGGTCAGTCCTATATAGCAGGCTGGGGGTCAGTCTTATGTAGCAGGCTGGGGGTCAGTCCTATGTAGCAGGTTGGGGGTCAGTCCTATATAGCAGGCTGGGGGTCAGTCCTATGTAGCAGGTTGGGGGTCAGTCCTATGTAGCAGGTTGGGGGTCAGTCCTATGTAGCAGGCTGGGGGTCAGTCCTATATAGCAGGCTGGGGGTCAGTCCTATGTAGCAGGTTGGGGGTCAGTCCTATGTAGCAGGTTGGGGGTCAGTCCTATGTAGCAGGCTGGGGGTCAGTCCTATGTAGCAGGTTGGGGGTCAGTCCTATGTAGCAGGTTGGGGGTCAGTCCTACGTAACAGGTTGGGGGTCAGTCCTACGTAACAGGTTGGGGGTCAGTCCTATGTAGCAGGCTGGGGGTCAGTCCTATGTAGCAGGCTGGGGGTCAGTCCTATGTAGCAGGCTGGGGGTCAGTCCCATGTAGCAGGTTGGGGGTCAGTCCTATGTAGCAGGCTGGGGGTCAGTCCTATGTAGCAGGCTGGGGGTCAGTCCTATGTAGCAGGTTGGGGGTCAGTCCTATGTAGCAGGCTGGGGGTCAGTCCTATGTAGCAGGTTGGGGGTCAGTCCTATGTAGCAGGCTGGGGGTCAGTCCCATGTAGCAGGTTGGGGGTCAGTCCCATGTAGCAGGTTGGGGGTCAGTCCTATGTAGCAGGCTGGGGGTCAGTCCCATGTAGCAGGTTGGGGGTCAGTCCTATTGTAGCAGGCTGGGGGTCAGTCCTATTGTAGCAGGCTGGGGGTCAGTCCTATGTAGCAGGCTGGGGGTCAGTCCTATGTAGCAGGTTGGGGGTCAGTCCCATGTAGCAGGTTGGGGGTCAGTCCTATGTAGCAGGCTGGGGGTCAGTCCTATGTAGCAGGTTGGGGGTCAGTCCCATGTAGCAGGTTGGGGGTCAGTCCTATTTAGCAGGCTGGGGGTCAGTCCTATGTAGCAGGTTGGGGGTCAGTCCCATGTAGCAGGTTGGGGGTCAGTCCTATGTAGCAGGCTGGGGGTCAGTCCCATGTAGCAGGCTGGGGGTCAGTCCTATGTAGCAGGCTGGGGGTCAGTCCTATGTAGCAGGCTGGGGGTCAGTCCCATGTAGCAGGTTGGGGGTCAGTCCCATGTAGCAGGTTGGGGGTCAGTCCCATGTAGCAGGTTGGGGGTCAGTCCTATGTAGCAGGCTGGGGGTCAGTCCTATGTAGCAGGCTGGGGGTCAGTCCTATGTAGCAGGCTGGGGGTCAGTCCTATGTAGCAGGCTGGGGGTCAGTCCTATGTAGCAGGTTGGGGGTCAGTCCTACGTAGCAGGTTGGGGGTCAGTCCTATGTAGCAGGCTGGGGGTCAGTCCTATGTAGCAGGTTGGGGGTCAGTCCCATGTAGCAGGTTGGGGGTCAGTCCTATGTAGCAGGCTGGGGGTCAGTCCTATGTAGCAGGTTGGGGGTCAGTCCTATGTAGCAGGTTGGGGGTCAGTCCTATGTAGCAGGTTGGGGGTCAGTCCTATGTAGCAGGCTGGGGGTCAGTCCTATGTAGCAGGTTGGGGGTCAGTCCTATGTAGCAGGCTGGGGGTCAGTCCTATGTAGCAGGTTGGGGGTCAGTCCTATGTAGCAGGCTGGGGGTCAGTCCTATGTAGCAGGCTGGGGGTCAGTCCTATGTAGCAGGTTGGGGGTCAGTCCTATGTAGCAGGTTGGGGGTCAGTCCCATGTAGCAGGCTGGGGGTCAGTCCCATTGTAGCAGGCACAAGAAGTGCACCATATGTGCAATGTGGACCACAGTGAGTTATTTCTGATTCATGCGATTGCTTTGAGGACGCCTTAATATTCAGTATAATATATTTTACCAGTTCACGTCATGGTGGGCACACCCTAGCTTCACCACACTTCAGTCATCTCAGCACTAAAACCACAGCACCCTGCAGTTACAGCAGGACTACACGGCAATAACAGTCGAAAAAAAAATGGAGCCGTTTTGGAAACTAAAAGTAAATCCTGATGAAATTACCTCCTATGTGTAATTTCCTTAAAATGGAGAAGTCCAACGGATTAGTGTCACGTTCTGACCTTAGTTCTTTTATAATGTCTTTGTTTTAGTATGGTCAGGGCGTGAGTTGGATGGGTTGTCTGTGTTCTTTTTTCTATTGATTTGGGATTGCTGTGTTCGGCCTGGTATGGTTCTCAATAAGAGGCAGCTGTCAATCGTTGTCCCTGATTGAGAATCATATTTAGGTAGTCTGTTTTCCATTGTGTTTTGTGGGTGGTTGTTTTCAGTCTTTGTGTGTCTGCACCAGGCAGAACTGTTTCGGTTGTTTCTTTGTTGTTTTGTTATTCAGTGTTCAGTTTTGATTATTATTAAAAATCATGAACACTGACCACGCTGCACCTTGGTCCTCACCTTCTTCCCAAGACAGCCGTTACAATTAGAGGTATATAGAACACTCACGTATAACATTGGAATGTTCCATTGGACATTATTAAGGCCAGATGGTATGTCCCACCGGACATTATTAAGGCCAGATGGTAGATCCAATCGGACATTATTAAGGCCAGATGGTAGGTCCCATCGGACATTATTAAGGCCAGATGGTACGTCCCATCGGACATTATTAAGGCCAGACGGTATGTCCCATCGGACATTATTAAGGCCAGATGGTACGTCCCATCGGACATTATTAAGGCCAGATGGTACGTCCCATCGGAGATTAATAAGGCCAGATGGTACGTCCCATCGGACATTATTAAGGCCAGATGGTACGTCCCATCGGACATTATTAAGGCCAGATGGTACGTCCCATCGGACATTATTAAGGCCAGATGGTACGTCCCATCGGACATTATTAAGGCCAGATGGTACTTCCCATCGGACATTATTAAGGCCAGATGATACGTCCCATTGGACATTATTAAGGCCAGATGGTACGTCCCATCGGACATTATTAAGGCCAGATGGTACGTCCCATCGGACATTATTAAGGCCAGATGGTACGTCCCATCGGACATTATTATGGCCAGATGGACATGATGTTTTATTATGGCACCAACAGAGATGGCTGCCTCGCTTCGCATTCTTAGGAAACTTTGCGGTATTTAGTTTTGTAATGTATTATTTCTGCCACTGTTACCCCAGGAAATCTTAAGTCTTATTACATACAGCCGGGAGGAACTATTGGATACAAGAGCAACGTCAACTTACCAACATTACGACCAGGAATACGACTATCCCGAAGCGGATCCTCTGTTTTGTCCACCACCCAGGACAATGGATCGGATCCTCTGTTTGGACCATTACCCAGGACAATGGATCGGATCCTCTGTTTGGACCACCACCCAGGACAATGGATACGATCCTCTGTTTGGACCACCACCCAGAACAATGAATCAGATCCTCTGTTTGGGCCACCACCCAGAACAATGGATCGGATCCTCTGTTTTGTCCACCACCCAGGACAATGGATCGGATCCTCTGTTTGGACCACCACCCAGGACAATGGATCAGATCCTCTGTTTGGACCACCACCCAGAACAATGAATCAGATCCTCTGTTCGAACCACCACCCAGGACAATGGACCGGATCCTCTGTTTGGACCACCACCCAGGACAATGGATTGGATCCTCTGTTTTGTCCACCACCCAGGACAATGAATCGGATCCTCTGTTTGGACCACCACCCAGGACAATGGATCAGATCCTCTGTGTTGATCACCACCCAGGACAATGGATACGATCAGGTGACACAAAACAACGGTGCCGCAGAAGGGGCAGACGGAGCGGTCTTCTGGTCAGGCTCCGTAGATGGGCACACCGCCCACCACTCCCGAATATATTTCTCGCAAATGTCCAGTCTCTCGACAACAAGGTAGAGCAAAGGGTTGTCTTCCAGAGAGACATCAGAGATTGTAACATTCTTTGTTTCACGGAAATGTGGCTCACTCGGGATACGTTATCAGAGTCGGTACAGCCACCCGGCTTCTTGATGGTACGCCGACAGAAACAAACATCTCTCTGGTAAGAAGAAGGGCGGGGGTGTATTCCTTATGATTAACGAGTCATGGTGTGATCATAACAACATACAGGAACTCAAGTCCTTTTGTTCACCTGACCTAGAATTCCTTACAATCAAATGCCGACCGTATACACGACCAGTCGTGTATACCCCCCCCCTCCCCAAGCAGACACATCGACGGCCCTGAAAGAACTTCATTGGACTCGATGTAAACTGGAAACCACATATCCTGAGGCTGCATTTATTGTAGCTGGGGATTTTAACAGGGCTAATCTGAAAACAAGGGCCCCTAAATTTTATCAGTATATCGAATGCGCGACCCGGGCTGGCAACACTCTGGATCATTGCTACTCAATTTCCATGACGCATACAAAGCCCTCCCTCGCCCTCCTCTCGGCAAGTCTGACCATGACTCAATTTTGTTGCTCCCAGCCTATAGACAGAAACTAAAACAGGAAACGCCCATGCTCAGGTCAGTTCAAAGCTGGTCCGACCAATCTGATTCCACGCTTCAAGATTGCTTCGATCACGTGGACTGGGATATGTTCCGGATAGCATCGGACAACAACATTGATGTATACGCTGATTCGGTGAGTGAGTTTATTAGCAAGTGCATCGGTGATGTGGTACCCATGGTGACTATTAAATCCTTCCCTAACCAGAAACCGATGGCAGCATTCGTGCAAAACTGAAAGCGCGAACCACTGCTTTAAATCATGGCAAGGTGACCGGAAACATGATCGAATACAAACAGTATAGCTATTCCCTCCACAAGGCAATCGAACAAGCTAAGCATCAGTATAGATACAAAGTAGAGTCACAAATCAATGGCTCAGACACGAGACGTATGTGGCAGGGTCTACAGTCAATCACGGACTACAAAAAGAAAACCAGCCCCGTCGCGGACCAGAATGTCTTGCTCCCAGACGGACAAAACAACTTCTTTGCTCGCTTTGAGGACAATACAGTGCCACTGACACAGCCCGCTACGAAAACCCACCAGCTCTCCTTCACCGCAGCCAACGTGAGTAAAACATTTAAAAGTGTTAACCCTCGCAAGGCTGCCGGCCCAGACAGCATCCCGAGCTGCATCCTCAGAGCATGCGCAGACCAGCTGGCTGTTGTGTTTATGGACATATTAAATCAATTCCTATCCCAGTCTGCTGTTCCCACATGCTTCAAGATGGCCACCATTGTTCCTGTTCCCAAGAAAGCTACGGTAACAGAGCTAAATGACTATTGCCCTGTAGCATTCACTTCCGTCATCATGAAGTGCTTTGAGATACTAGTCAAGGATCATATCACCTCCACCCTACCTGACACCCTCCAATTTGCTTAACGCCCCAATAGGTCCACAGATAACGCAATCGCAACTGCACTGTACACTGCCCTAACCCATCTGGACAGGAGGAATACCTATGTAAGAATGCTATTAATCGATTACACCTCAGCATTTAACACCATAGTGCCCTCCAAACTTGTCATTAAGCTCGAGACTCTGGGTCTCGACCCTGCCCTGTGCAACTGGGTCCTGGTCTTTCTGACGGGCCTCCCCCAGGTGGTGAGGGTAGGAAACAACATCTCCACCCCGCTGATCCTCAACACTGCGGCCCCACAAGGGTGCGTTCTCAGCCCTCTCCTGTACTCCCTGTTCACCCATGACTGCGTGGCCATGCATGCCTCTAACTCAATCATCAGGTTTGAAGAGGACACTACAGTGGTAGGCTTGATTACCAACAATGACCAGACGGCCTACAGGGAGGAGGCCCCTCGGAGTGTGGTGCCAGGAAAATAACCTCATACTCAACGGCAACAAAATAAAGGAGATGATCGTGGACTTCAGGAAACAGCAGAGGGAGCACCCCCCTATCCACATCGACGGAACAGTAGTGGAGAAGGTGGAAAGTTTTCAGTTCCTCAGCGTACACATCACAGATAAACTGAAATGGTCCACCCACACAGACAGCGTGGTGAAGAAGGTGCAACAGCGCCTCTTTAACCTCAGGAGGCTGAAGAAATTTGGCTTGTCACCAAAAACACTCACCGACTTTTACAGATGCACAAACGAGAGCATCCTGTCGGGCTGTATCACTGCCTGGTTCAGCAACTGCTCAGCCCACAACCGTAAGGCTCTCCAGAGGGTAGTGAGGTCTGCACAACGCATCACCAGGGGCAAACTACCTGCCCTCCAGGACAACTACACCACCCGATCTCAAAGGAAGGCCAAAAAGATCACCAAGGACAACAACCACCCGAACCACTGCCTGTTCACCCCGCTATCATCCAGAAGGTGAGGTCAGTACAGGTGGATCAAAGCAGGGACCGAGAGACTGAAAAACAGCTTCTATCTCAAGGCCATCAGACTGTTAAACAGCCATCACTAACATTGAGTGGCTGCTGTCAACATACTGACTCATCTCTAGTCACTTTAATAATGAAAAATTGATGTAATAAATGTATCTCTAGCCACTTTAAACAATGCCACTTAATATAATTTGTACATACCCTACATTACTCATCTCATATGTATATACTGTACTCTATACCATCTACTGCATCTTGCCTATGCCGAAAATATGAATATTTTCTTGATCTTCAACAAGAGAAAACAAATGTTTTTGACACAACAAAAAATCAATCCAAGTTACTTATAATGCCCTTCTTACATCAGCTGATGTCACAAAGCTCAGTATAGAAACCCAGCTTAAACCCCCAAACAGCAAGCAATGCAGGTGTAGAAGCACGGTGGCTTTGAAAAACTCAATAGAAAGGCTTAAACCTAGGAAGAAACCTAGAGAGGAACCAGGCTATGAGGGGTGACCAGTCTTCTGGCTGTGCCGGGTGGAGATTATAACAGAACATGGCCAAGATGTTCAGATGTTAATAGATGACCAGCAGGGTCAAATAATAATCACAGTGGTTGTAGAGGGTGCAACAGGTCAGCACCTCAGGAGTAAATGTCAGTTGGCTTTTCATAGCCGATCATTCAGAGTATCTCTACCGCTCCTGCTGTCTCTAGAGAGTTGAAACACAAATGCTTTTTTTTGTAAATTAATGTCAGAGTGTTGTAGTGTGCCCCTGGTTATCTGTAAATAAATATTTTTTAAAAACTATAAATTGTGTTGCCTGGTTTGCATAATATGAAGATTTTAAATGATGAATACTTTTACTTTTGATTCTTCGGTACATTTAAAACCAAATAGTTTTAGACTTACTCAAGTAATGTATTTTTTTTTACTTTCTGGGAAGACTTTCCACTAGATGTTGGAACATTACTGCAGGGGACTTGCTTCCATTCATTCACCAGCGTATTAGTGAGGTCGGGCGACTGATGTTGGACGATTAGGCCTGGCTCTCAGTCGGCGTTCCAATTCATTCCAAAGGTGTTCGATGGGGTTGAGGTCAGGCCTCTGTGCAGGCCAGTCAAGCTGTTCCATACCGATCTTGACAAACCATTTCTGTATTGACCTCGCTTCTTGCAAGGGGGCATTGTCATGCTGAGACAGGAAAGGACCTTCCCCAACATGTTGCCACAAAGTTGGAGACACAGAATCATCTAGAATGTCATTGTATGCTGTAGTGTTAAGATTTCCCTTTACTGGAACCAAGGGGCCTGAACCATGAAAAATAGCCCCAGACCATTATTCCTCCTCCACCAAACTTTACAGGTGGCACTATGCATTGGGGCAGGTAGCGTTCTCCTGGCATCTGCCAAACCCAGATTTGTACGTCAGACTGCCAGATGGTGAAGCGTGATTCAACACTCCAGAGGACGCGTTTCCACTGCTTCAGAGTCCAATGGCGGGGAGCTTTACACCAGTCCAGCCGACTCTTGGCATTGCGCATGGTGATCTTAGGCTTGTGTGAGGCTGCTAGGTCATGGAAACCCATTTCATGAAGCTCCTGACGAACAGTTCTTGTGCTGATGTTGCTTTCAGAGGCAGATTGGAACTCGGTAGTGAGTGTTACAACTGAGGACAGGCGATTGTTACGCACTTTGCGCTCTGTTCTGTGAGCTTGTGTGGCCTACCACTTTGCGGCTGAGCCGTTGTTGCTCCTAGACCTGTTTCCACGTCACAGTAACAGCACTTACAGTTGTAGCAGGGCAGAAATTTGACGATGTGACTTGTTGTGAAGGTGGCATCCTATGACGGTGCCATGTTGAAATTCACTGAGCTATTCAGTGAAGGCATTCTACTGCCATTGTTTGTCTATGGAGATTGCAGGGCTATTGCGCTCGATTGTATACACCGAAGCCACTCATTTAAAGAGGGGTCCACATACTTTTGAATATATAGTGTATATGTTGATCAATTGTTAAGGGCTTGTAAGTAAGCATTTCACGGTAAGGTCTACACCTGTATCAACCGAGGACAGATGTAACACTTGGTGGTACCGTTCTGTGATCTTGCGTGTCCTACCACTTCGCAGCTTAGCCGTTGTTGCTCCTAGACATTTCCAATTCACAATAACAGCACTTACAGCTGACTAAGGTAGCTCTAGCCGGGCAGAAAGTCACTGAGCTCTTCAGTAGGGCCAATGTTTGTCTAAGGACATTGCATAGCTGTGTGCTCGATTTTATACACCTGTCAGGTAACGGGTGTGGCTGAAATATCCGAATCCACTCATTTGAAGGAGTGTCCACATACTTTTGAATAAATAGTGTACTTTCTAAGGTAGCTGAATAAATTCGGCATGCCACCATGGGTCATCTCCAAATACCACCGCTGCACCATCGAGACGTCCTGACCCGTTGCATCAGGGCCTTGTGCAGGAATTGCTCCATCCACAACCACAAGGCCCTCCAACGGGTGAAGAAGACTGCCCAGTATATCCCTGGGACCACTCATCCAGGAGATCGACTCAAAACGCAGCATCACCAAGGACCCCCAGCTGTTCGGAGCAGACTATATCAGAGCAGATAATATCAGAGTAGAATATATTGGAGCAGACTATATCAGAGCAGACTATATTGGAGCAGACTATATCAGAGCAGACTATATTGGAGCAGACTATATCAGAGCAGATAATATCAGAGCAGACTATATCGGAGCAGACTATATCAGAGCAGACTATATCAGAGCAGACTATATCGGAGCAGACTATATCAGAGCAGACTATATCAGAGCAGACTATATCAGAGCAGACTAAATCAGAGCAGACTATATCAGAGCAGACTATATCAGAGCAGACTATATCAGAGCAGACTATATCGGAGGAGACTATATCGGAGCAGACTATATTGGAGCAGACTATATCGGAGCAGACTATATCAGAGCAGACTATATCAGAGCAGACTATATCAGAGCAGACTATATCAGAGCAGACTATATCGGAGCAGACTATATCGGAGCAGACTATATCAGAGCAGACTATATCGGAGCAGACTAAATGGAGCAGACTATATCAAAACAGACTATATCAGAGCAGACTATATCAGAGCAGACTATATCAGAGCAGACTATATCGGAGCAGACTATATCGGAGCAGACTATATCAGAGCAGACTATATCAGAGGAAACTATATTGGAGCAGACTATATCAGAGCAGACTATATCAGAGCAGACTATATTGGAGCAGACTATATCGGAGCAGACTATATTGGAGCAGACTATATCGGAGCAGACTATATCAGAGCAGACTATATCAGAGCAGACTATATCAGAGCAGACTATATCAGAGCAGACTATATCAGAGCAGACTATATTGGAGCAGACTATATCAGAGCAGACTATATCAGAGCAGACTATATCAGAGCAGATAATATCAGAGTAGAATATATTGGAGCAGACTAAATCAGAGCAGACTATATCAGAGCAGACTAAATCAGAGCAGACTATATCAGAGCAGACTATATCAGAGCAGACTATATCAGAGCAGACTATATCAGAGCAGACTATATTGGAGCAGACTATATCAGAGCAGACTATATCAGAGCAGACTATATTGGAGCAGACTATATTGGAGCAGACTATATTGGAGCAGACTATATTGGAGCAGACTATATCAGAGCAGACTATATCAGAGCAGACTATATTGGAGCAGACTATATCAGAGCAGACTATATCAGAGCAGACTATATTGGAGCAGACTATATCAGAGCAGACTATATCAGAGCAGACTATATCAGAGCAGACTATATTGGAGCAGACTATATCAGAGCAGACTATATCAGAGCAGACTATATCAGATCAGACTATATTGGAGCAGACTATATCAGAGCAGACTATATCAGAGCAGACTATATTGGAGCAGACTATATCAGAGCAGACTATATCAGAGCAGACTATATCAGAGCAGACTATATTGGAGCAGACTATATCAGAGCAGACTATATCAGAGCAGACTATATTGGAGCAGACTATATCAGAGCAGACTATATCAGAGCAGACTATATTGGAGCAGACTATATCAGAGCAGACTATATTGGAGCAGACTATATTGGAGCAGACTATATCAGAGCAGACTATATCAGAGCAGACTATATCAGAGCAGACTATATTGGAGCAGACTATATCGGAGCAGACTATATCGGAGCAGACTATATCAGAGCAGACTATATCAGAGCAGACTATATCAGAGCAGACTATATCAGAGCAGACTATATTGGAGCAGACTATATCAGAGCAGACTATATCAGAGCAGACTATATCAGAGCAGATAATATCAGAGTAGAATATATTGGAGCAGACTAAATCAGAGCAGACTATATCAGAGCAGACTAAATCAGAGCAGACTATATCAGAGCAGACTATATCAGAGTAGACTATATCAGAGCAGACTATATCAGAGCAGACTATATTGGAGCAGACTATATCAGAGCAGACTATATCAGAGCAGACTATATTGGAGCAGACTATATTGGAGCAGACTATATTGGAGCAGACTATATTGGAGCAGACTATATTGGAGCAGACTATATCAGAGCAGACTATATCAGAGCAGACTATATTGGAGCAGACTATATCAGAGCAGACTATATCAGAGCAGACTATATTGGAGCAGACTATATCAGAGCAGACTATATCAGAGCAGACTATATCAGAGCAGACTATATTGGAGCAGACTATATCAGAGCAGACTATATCAGAGCAGACTATATCAGATCATACTATATTGGAGCAGACTATATCAGAGCAGACTATATCAGAGCAGACTATATTGGAGCAGACTATATCAGAGCAGACTATATCAGAGCAGACTATATCAGAGCAGACTATATTGGAGCAGACTATATCAGAGCAGACTATATCAGAGCAGACTATATTGGAGCAGACTATATCAGAGCAGACTATATCAGAGCAGACTATATCAGAGCAGACTATATCAGAGCAGACTATATTGGAGCAGACTATATCAGAGCAGACTATATTGGAGCAGACTATATTGGAGCAGACTATATTGGAGCAGACTATATTGGAGCAGACTATATTGGAGCAGACTATATCAGAGCAGACTATATCAGAGCAGACTATATTGGAGCAGACTATATCAGAGCAGACTATATCAGAGCAGACTATATTGGAGCAGACTATATCAGAGCAGACTATATCAGAGCAGACTATATCAGAGCAGACTATATTGGAGCAGACTATATCAGAGCAGACTATATCAGAGCAGACTATATCAGATCAGACTATATTGGAGCAGACTATATCAGAGCAGACTATATCAGAGCAGACTATATTGGAGCAGAATATATCAGAGCAGACTATATCAGAGCAGACTATATCAGAGCAGACTATATTGGAGCAGACTATATCAGAGCAGACTATATCAGAGCAGACTATATTGGAGCAGACTATATCAGAGCAGACTATATCAGAGCAGACTATATTGGAGCAGACTATATCAGAGCAGACTATATCAGAGCAGACTATATCAGAGCAGACTATATTGGAGCAGACTATATCAGAGCAGACTATATCAGAGCAGACTATATCAGAGCAGACTATATCAGAGCAGACTATATTGGAGCAGACTATATCAGAGCAGACTATATTGGAGCAGACTATATTGGAGCAGACTATATTGGAGCAGACTATATCAGAGCAGACTATATCAGAGCAGACTATATTGGAGCAGACTATATCAGAGCAGACTATATCAGAGCAGACTATATTGGAGCAGACTATATCAGAGCAGACTATATCAGAGCAGACTATATCAGAGAAGACTATATTGGAGCAGACTATATCAGAGCAGACTATATCAGAGCAGACTATATCAGAGCAGACTATATTGGAGCAGACTATATCAGAGCAGACTATATCAGAGCAGACTATATTGGAGCAGAATATATCAGAGCAGACTATATCAGAGCAGACTATACCAGAGCAGACTATATTGGAGCAGACTATATCAGAGCAGACTATATCAGAGCAGACTATATTGGAGCAGACTATATCAGAGCAGACTATATCAGAGCAGACTATATCAGAGCAGACTATATCAGAGCAGACTATATTGGAGCAGACTATATCAGAGCAGACTATATTGGAGCAGACTATATTGGAGCAGACTATATTGGAGCAGACTATATTGGAGCAGACTATATTGGAGTAGACTATATTGGAGCATGAGGTCTCAGAGATTTAGCCGTTAGAAACACAGCTGAACACTTGAACTGTACTGGCTACTTGCTCTGATTCTCCACACCTTACCACACACACACACACACACACACACACACACACACACACACACACACACACACACACACACACACACACACACACACACACACACACACACACACACACACACACACACACACACACACACACACACACACACACACACACACACACACACACACACACACACACACACACACACACACACACACACATGCACGCATGTACACACACTCATAAATTCATGATACACAGACATCACAACTGCTGCTAGCAGAATCTCATTACAATTGCTAAATACTGCAGAATTGAAACACTTGCCTCCCAAACCCTCCACAAAACAAGTTTAAATATTAAACTATAAACGGTGCCTTCCTGTATTATACAGGAATATGACATTATATTATTATATATTATTATATTATGTACATTATATTATATAGAGAATCTTGTGTCTCATGGTCTGAGAGTCTTTAGGTGCCTTTTGGCAAAACACCAAGCGGGCTGTCGTGTGACTTTTACTGAGGAGTGGCTTCAGTCTGGTAACTCTACCATAAAGGCCTGATTGGTGGAGTGCTGCAGAGATGGTTGTCTTTCACAGAGGAACTCTGGAACTCTGTCAGAGTGACCATCAGGTTATTGGTCTTGCTTTGTAATTATGGGGTATTGTATGTAGATTGATGACGAAAAACACGAGTTTAATCCACTTTTGAATAAAGCTGTAAAAAGTCAAGGGGTCTGAATACTTTCCGAACACACTGTACTCTAAAATGTTTATTCTATTCTACTTCCATTTACTTTATTTTTTTTCTCTCTCTCATTATCTCTCCCTCCCTCTATGTACACTGTATCGCTCTCATTATCTCTCCCTATCTCTATGTATCTCTCTTTCTGATTATCTCTCTCTTCCTCTCTCTTTCTCCCTCTCTCTCATCCCTTCTCCGTCTCCTTATGTCTTGCTGTCTCTCTCTCTCACTCCCCACTTCTCCCTCTCTCTCTTGCTCTCTGTCTCACCCCCTTCTCAACTCAATTCAATCCATGGGCTTTATTGGCTTGGGAAACACATGTTAACATTTCCAAAACAAGTGAAGTAGATTATAAACAAAAGTGTAATAAACAATCAAAATGAACAGATAACACTCACAGAAGTTCCAAAATAATAAATACATTTAAAAAGTAATTTAATGTCTATTTACAGTGTTGTAACAATGTGAAAATAGTTAAAGTACAAAATGGAAAATAAAAAAACATAAATATGGGTTGTATTTACAATGTTGTTTGTTCTTCACTGGTTGCCCTTTTCTTGTGGCAACAGGTCACAAATCTTGCTGCTGTGATGAAACACTGTGGTATTTCACCCAATAGATATGGGAGTTTTTCAAAATTGGGTTTGTTTTTCGAATTCCTTGTGGATCTGTGTAATCTGAGGGAAATATGTGTCTCTAATATGGTCATACTTTTGGCAGGAGGTGAGGAAGTGCAGCTCAGTTTCCACCTCAATTTGTGGGCAGTGTTGCACATAGCCTGTCTTCTCTTGAGAGCCATGTCTGCCTACGGCGGCCTTTCTCAATAGCAAGGCTATGCTCACTACGTCTGTATCTTTTGTTTTTCTCATGATTCGGTTGGGTCTAATTGTGTTGCTGTCCCGGGGCTTTGTGAGGTCTGTTTGTGTTTGTGAACAGAGCCCCAGGACCAGCTTGCTTAGGGGACTCTTCTCCAGGTTCATCTCTCTGTAGGTGATGGCTTTGTTATGGGTGGTTTGGGAATCGCTTCCTTTTAGTTGGTTGTAGAATTTAACGTCTCTTTTCTGGATTTTGATAACTAGCGGGTATCGGCCTAATTCTGCTCTGAATGCTTTTTTAGGTGTTTTACATTGTACACAGAGGATATTTTCGCAGAATCCTGCACGTAGATTCTTAATTTGGTATTTGTCCCATTTTGTGAATTCTTGGTTGGTGAGCGGACCCCAGAACTCATAACCACGAAGGGCAATGAGTTCTGTAACTGATTCAAGTATTTTTAGCCAGATCCTAATTGGTATGTTGGATTTTATGTTCCTTTTGATGGCATAGAAGGCCCTTCTTGCCTTGTGTCTCAGCTCGTTCACAGCTTTGAGGAAGTTACCTGTGGCGCTGATGTTTAGGCTGAGGTATGTGTAGTTTTTTGTGTTCTCTACGGCAAAATGTTGATAGTCCTGTACCCCTTCAAACATTCAACCTCCAGCTGCGTACCCCATCTAGCACGAGTGTCAGCGTTCTCTCAAATGTTGTTTTTTGCCATCATTGCAAGTCTGCCACACACGTTTATTAAACATAAGAATGAGTGTGAGTTTTTGTCACAACCTGGCTTGTGGGAAGTGACAAAGAGCTCTTATAGGACCAGGGCACAAATAATAATAATAATCAATCATTTTGCTCTTTATTTAATCAACTTACATATAAAACCATCAGTAAAGATATCAACATGAGCAGCAGCTACGTTGGGCTACATACGGACCATTAGTGGAATTCGCACGAGAGAGTAACGGTTCATGTGATTGGATGAGTAACGGTTCATGTGATTGGATGAGTAATGGTTCATGTGATTGGATGAGTAACGGTTCATGTGATTGGATGAGTAACGGTTCATGTGATTGGATGAGTAACGGTTCATGTGATTGGATGAGTAACGGTTCATGTGATTGGATGTTAATTATTTGATGAGGCTACCTGTATTTGACATTGTGTTGTTATTTCGCTGAACACTAGATGGTTTGATTTTATTTTTGGCAGTGAAACGAGGTTACTTAGGCGAGAAAAAAACCTCACCTTAATGGAAAATATAAATCTACTTTTTCAAAAGGTGAACGAAAAATGAATCACATTTTTATTTGGCCTATCCCTGACGGTATTGCACGTACCCATACCCCAGTTTGGGAACAACTGCTCTGTTTTCAGGGCAACAACTGTGTCTAGATGGAATTTGTATGTGTTGCCATGGCGACTGGACCTTTTTTGGAACACCATTATTTTTTGCTTTACTGGGATTTACTGTCAGGGCCCAGGTCTGGCAGAATCTGTGCAGAATATCGAAGTGCTGCTCTAGGCCCTTCTTGGTTGGTGACAGAAGCACCAGATCATCAACCGGTGCCCCTGCAAATTGACTCTGTACCGGTACCCCCTGTATATAGCCTCCACATTGACTCTGTACTGGTACCCCCTGTATATACCCTCCACATTGACACTGTACCGGTACACTGTGTATAGCCTCCACATTGACTCTGTACCGATACCCCCTGTATATACCCTCCACATTGAAAACTGTACCGGTACCCCCTGTATATAGCCTCCACATTGACACTGTACCGGTACCCTGTGTATAGCCTCTACATTGACACTGTACCGGTACCCTGTGTATAGCCTCCACATTGACTCTGTACTGGTACCCCCTGTATATAACCTCCACTTTGACTCTGTACCGGTAACCCCTGTATATAGTCTCCACATTGACTCTGTACCGGTACCCCCTGTATATAGTCTCCACATTGACTCTGTACCGTAACACCCTGTATATAGTCTCCACATTGACTCTGTACTGGTACCCCCTGTATATATAATAAATAATAATATATCCCATTTAGCAGACGCTTTTGTCCAAAGCGACTTACAAGTCGGCTGGGGCCACTACTTTTACATATGGGTGGCCCCAGCGGGAATCGAACCCACGACGCTTGGCGTTGCAAGCGCCATGCTCTACCGACTGAGCCACACAGGACCCACTATAGTCTCCACATTGACTCTGTACCGTAACACCCTGTATATAGTCTCCACATTGACTCTGTACCGGTACCCCCTGTATATAGTCTCCACATTGACTCTGTACCGTAACACCCTGTATATAGTCTCCACATTGACTCTGTACTGGTACCCCCTGTATATAGCCTCCACATTGACTCTGTACCGGTACCCCCTGTATATAGCCTCCACATTGACTCTGTACCGGTACCCCCTATGCACATTGACTCTGTATCGGTACCCCGTGTATATAGCCTCCACATTGACTCTGTACTGATAACCCCCTGTATATAGCCTCCACATTGACTCTATACCGGTACCCCCCTGTATATAGCCTCCACATTGACTCTGTACCGGTACCCCCTGTATATAGCCTCCACACTGACTCTGTAGCAGTACCCCCTGTATATAGCCTCCACATTGACTCTGTACCGGTACCCCCTGTATATAGCCTCCACATTGACACTGTACCGGTACCCCCTGTATATAGCCTCCACATTGACACTGTACCGGTACCCTGTGTATAGCCTCCACATTGACTCTGTACCGGTAGCCTGTATATAGCCTCCACATTGACTCTGTACCGGTACCCCCTGTATATAGCCTCCACATTGACTCTGTACCGTAACACCCTGTATATAGCCTCCACATTGACTCTGTACTGGTACCCCCTGTATATAGCCACCACATTGACTCTGTACCGGTACCCCCTGTATATAGCCTCCACATTGACTCTGTACTGGTACCCCCTGTATATAGCCTCCACATTGACTCTGTACTGGTACCCCCTGTATATAGCCACCACATTGACTCTGTACCGGTACCCCCTGTATATAGCCTCCACATTGACTCTGTACCGGTACCCCCTGTATATAGCCTCCACATTGACTCTGTACCGGTACCCCCTGTATATAGCCTCCACATTGACTCTGTACCGGTACCCCCTGTATATAGCCTCCACATTGACTCTGTACTGGTACCCCCTGTATATAGCCTCCACATTGACTCTGTATTGGTACCCCCTGTATATAGCCTCCACATTGACTCTGTACTGGTACCCCCTGTATATAGCCTCCACATTGACTCTGTATTGGTACCCCTGTATATAGCCTCCACATTGACTCTGTACCTTAACACCCTGTATATAGCCTCCACATTGACTCTGTACTGGTACCCCCTGTATATAGCCACCACATTGACTCTGTACCGGTACCCCCTGTATATAGCCTCCACATTGACTCTGTACTGGTACCCCCCTGTATATAGCCTCCACATTGACTCTGTACCGGTACCCCCCTGTATATAGCCTCCACATTGACTCTGTATTGGTACCCCTGTATATAGCCTCCACATTGACTCTGTACCGGTACCCCTGTATATAGCCTCCACATTGACTCTGTACCGGTACCCCCTGTATATAGCCTCCACATTGACTCTGTACCGGTACCCCCTGTATATAGCCTCCACATTGACTCTGTACCTTAACACCCTGTATATAGCCTCCACATTGACTCTGTACTGGTACCCCCTGTATATAGTCTCCACATTGACTCTGTACCGGTACCCCTGAATATAGCCTCCACATTGACTCTGTACCGTAACACCCTGTATATAGCCTCCACATTGTACCGTAACACCCTGTATATAGCCTCCACATTGACTCTGTACTGGTACCCCCTGTATATAGCCTCCACATTGACTCTGTATCGGTACCCCCTGTATATAGTCTCCACATTGACTCTGTACCGGTACCCCCAGTATATAGCCTCCACATTGACTCTGTACCGGTACCCCCTGTATATAGCCTCAACATTGACTCTGTATCGGTACCCCCTGTATATAGCCTCCACATTGACTCTGTACCGTAACACCCTGTATATAGCCTCCACATTGACTCTGTACTGTTACCCCCTGTATATAGCCACCACATTGACTCTGTACCGGTACCCCCTGTATATAGCCTCCACATTGACTCTGTACCGGTACCCCCTGTATATAGCCTCCACATTGACTCTGTATTGGTACCCCTGTATATAGCCTCCACATTGACTCTGTACCTTAACACCCTGTATATAGCCTCCACATTGACTCTGTACTGGTACCCCCTGTATATAGTCTCCACATTGACTCTGTACCGGTACCCCCTGTATATAGCCTCCACATTGACTCTGTACCGTAACACCCTGTATATAGCCTCCACATTGTACCGTAACACCCTGTATATAGCCTCCACATTGACTCTGTACCGTAACACCCTGTATATAGCCTCCACATTGACTCTGTACCGTAACACCCTGTATATAGCCTCCACATTGACTCTGTATCGGTACCCCCTGTATATAGTCTCCACATTGACTCTGTATCGGTACACCCTGTATATAGCCTCCACATTGACTCTGTATCAGTACCCCCTGTATATAGCCTCCACATTGTACCGTAACACCCTGTATATAGCCTCCACATTGACTCTGTACCGGTTCCCCCTTTATATAGCCTCCACATTGACTCTGTACCGGTACCCCCTGTATATAGCCTCCACATAGACTCTGTACCGGTACACCCTGTATATAGCCTCCACATTGACTCTGTACCGGTACCCCCTGTATATAGCCGCCACATTGACTCTGTACCGGTACCCCCTGTATATAGCCTCCACATTGACTCTGTACCGTAACACCCTGTATATAGCCTCCACATTGACTCTGTTCCTGTACCCCCTGTATATAGCCTCCACATTGACTCTGTACCGGTACCCCTTGTATATAGCCTTCACATTGACTCTGTACCGTAACACCCTGTATATAGCCTCCACATTGACTCTGTACCGTAACACCCTGTATATAGCCTCCACATTGACTCTGTTCCGGTACCCCCTGTATATAGCCTCCACATTGACTCTGTACCGGTACCCCTTGTATATAGCCTCCACATTGACTCTGTACCGGTACCCCCTGTATATAGCCTTCACATTGACTCTGTACCGTAACACCCTGTATATAGCCTCCACATTGACTCTGTTCCGGTACCCCCTGTATGAAGCCTCACTTGTTATTTTGCTGCTGCTGTTTAATTATTTCTTGTTACTTTTATTTTATTTTTTCTATTTTTTACTTGACACTTATTTAAAAAAATATCTTAACTTCTTAAAACTTTTTTGTTAATGGCTTGTAAGTAAGCAATTCACTGTAAGGTCTACGACACCTGTTGCATTCGGTGCATGTGACAAATACAATTTGATTTGATTTGATTTGAACGCTCTGAGAGAATCTGGGTTGAGGTCAGTGATAAAGTAGTCTACAGTACTACTGCCAAGAGATGAGCTATAGGTGTTCCTACTGTAGGAGTCCCCTCGAAGCCTACCATTGACTATGTACATACCCAGCGTGCAACAGAGCTGCAAGGAGTTGTGGACCGGTTTTTGTTGGTTATGCTGTCGTAGTTGTGCCTAGGGGGGGTATAAGGAGTAGACCAGACCCTACCAGAGGAGATGTGTATGATTTTAATCAGAGCAGGGTCAAAGTTCAGGCTGTGTCACAAATTCCCTATGTAGTGCACCACTTTTGACCAGAGCCCTATGTCGTGCACTATATAGGCAATAGGGTGCCATTTGGGACACAAACTCTCTTCTGCATGGTGGAGGGAAGGATCTAGCTGACTGGTGAGGGAATGAAAACCAGATCAGTCAGTTAGGAAATTCCACCCTCCCTCTCTTTTTCTCTCTCACTCTCTCTCACTCTCTGTCTCTTTGTCTCTCTCTCTCTCTCTCTCTCTCCTTGAGCAGGACTCTCCCTTCTCTTCTCTCTCTCTCTCTGCAGCAAAAGCCCCCTCTTTCTTCTGATGGAATGTGTGCTAGCATTTCCCCTCATCTCGCTCCCTCGCTCTTTCATTATCTCTCCCACACACACAGCTGCCCCTATGAGAGGAACACCAGCAGAGATGAAAAGAGAGAGAGAAAGAGAGAGAGGGAGAGAGAGAGAGAGAGAGTGAGAGAGAAAGAGGGAGAGAGGGAGAGGGAAAGAGGGAGAGGGAAGAGGGAGATGGCGGGAGTGAGAGAAATCCACTGTTAGAGAGATGGAGGGAGGGAGATAGGAAATAGGGGGAAATATTTACTTGGGGATGATAAATGACGACAGAAGTGAGGTGAGATTATATATTGAGGGAAGGAGAGACCGAGGTGAAGAAGTGGGTCAGAGAGTGAGTGAGTTCAATATGGGAGGGAGGAAAAGAGGAATGATTGGGAGAGAGAGAGAGGTATGGAGGGAGTTGGGAGGGAGTTGGGTGGGGAGAGGCATGGAGGGAGGTATGAGGGAGTTGGGTGGGGAGAGGGAGGGAGGGAGGTAGGTCTGGAGGGAGTTGGGTGGGGAGAGGGAGGGAGGGAGGGAGGTATGGAGGGAGTTGTGTGGGGAGAGGGAGGGAGGGAGGTATGAGGGAGTTGGGTGGGGAGAGGGAGGGAGGTATGGAGGGAGTTGGTGGGGAGAGGCAGGGAGGGAGTTGGGTGGGAAGAGGCAGGGAGGGAGGGAGGTATGGAGGGAGTTGGTTGGGGAGAGGGAGGGAGGTAGGTCTGGAGGGAGTTGGGTGGGGAGAGGGAGGGAGGTAGGTCTGGAGGGAGTTGGGTGGGCAGAGGCAGGGAGGTAGGTCTGGGGGGAGTTGGTTGGGGAGAGGGAGGGAGGTAGGTCTGGAGGGAGTTGGGTGGGGAGAGGGAGGGAGGTAGGTAGGTCTGGAGGGAGTTGGGTGGGGAGAGGGAGGGAGGTAGGTCTGGAGGGAGTTGGGTGGGGAGAGGGAGGGAGGTAGGTCTGGAGGGAGTTGGGTGGGGAGAGGGAGGGAGGTAGGTCTGGAGGGAGTTGGGTGGGGAGAGGGAGGGAGGTAGGTCTGGAGGGAGTTGGGTGGGGAGAGGGAGGGAGGTAGATCTGGAGGGAGTTGGGTGGGCAGAGGCAGGGAGGTCTGGAGGGAATTGTTGTGAAGTGGAAGGGAGCTATGCTCAGATTTCATTTGGCTTTTAAAAAGTGTTATTTGAAAACAGTAATCATACCACACATAAAATCTTTCAAATCTGCACCAATTTTCAATATAAATAGCTGATAGACATCGGAGTGGCCAGGTGCAGCGGAGAGGCCAGGTGTAGCGGAGAGGCCAGGTGTAGCGGAGAGGCCAGGTGTAGCGGAGAGAACAGGTACAGAGGAGAGGCCAGGTACAGAGGAGAGGCCAGGTACAGAGGAGAGAACAGGTGCAGCGGAGAGGCCAGGTGCAGAGGAGAGGCCAGGTACAGAGGAGAGAACAGGTACAGAGGAGAGGCCAGGTAGAGCGGAGAGGCCAGATACAAAGGAGAGGCCAGGTGCAGAGGAGAGGCCAGGTGTAGCGGAGAGAACAGGTACAGAGGAGAGGCCAGGTGCAGAGGAGAGGCCAGGTGTAGCGGAGAGAACAGGTACAGAGGAGAGGCCAGGTGCAGAGGAGAGGCCAGGTGTAGCGGAGAGAACAGGTACAGAGGAGAGGCCAGGTACAGAGGAGAGGCCAGGTACAGAGGAGAGGCCAGGTGCAGAGGAGAGGCCAGGTACAGAGGAGAGGCCAGGTACAGAGGAGAGAACAGGTACAGAGGAGAGAACAGGTACAGAGGAGAGGCCAGGTGTAGCGGAGAGAACAGGTACAGAGGAGAGGCCAGGTGCAGAGGAGAGGCCAGGTGTAGCGGAGAGAACAGGTGCAGCGGAGAGGCCAGGTGCAGAGGAGAGGCCAGGTACAGAGGAGAGAACAGGTACAGAGGAGAGGCCAGGTAGAGCGGAGAGGCCAGATACAAAGGAGAGGCCAGGTACAGAGGAGAGGCCAGGTACAGAGGAGAGGCCAGATGCAGAGGAGAGGCCAGGTACAGAGGAGAGGCCAGGTGCAGCGGAGAGGCCAGGTGCAGAGGAGAGGCCAGGTACAGAGGAGAGGCCAGGTGCAGCGGAGAGGCCAGGTACAGAGGAGAGGCCAGGTACAGAGGAGAGGCCAGGTACAGAGGAGAGGCCATGTGCAGCGGAGAGGCCAGGTAGAGCAGAGAGGCCAGGTACAGAGGAGAGGCCAGGTACAGAGGAGAGGCCAGGTACAGAGGAGAGGCCAGGTGCAGCGGAGAGGCCAGGTACAGATGAGAGGCCAGGTGCAGAGGAGAGAACAGGTACAGAGGAGAGGCCAGGTACAGAGGAGAGAACAGGTACAGAGGAGAGGCCAGGTGCAGAGGAGGGGCCAGGTACAGTGGAGAGGCCAGGTACAGTGGAGAGGCCAGGTGCAGCGGAGAGGCCAGGTACAGAGGAGAGGCCAGGTGCAGAGGAGAGGCCAGGTACAGAGGAGAGGCCAGGTACAGAGGAGAGGCCAGGTGCAGCGGAGAGGCCAGGTACAGAGGAGAGGCCAGGTACAGAGGAGAGGCCAGGTGCAGCGGAGAGGCCAGGTACAGAGGAGAGGCCAGGTGCAGCGGAGAGGCCAGGTGCAGCGGAGAGGCCAGGTACAGAGGAGAGGCCAGGTACAGAGGAGAGGCCAGGTACAGAGGAGAGGCCAGGTGCAGAGGAGAGAACAGGTACAGAGGAGATGCCAGTTACAGAGGAGAGAACAGGTACAGAGGAGAGAACAGGTACAGAGGAGAGGCCAGGTACAGAGGAGAGAACAGGTTCAGAGGAGAGAACAGGTGCAGAGGAGAGAACAGGTACAGAGGAGAGAACAGGTACAGAGGAGAGAACAGGTGCAGAGGAGAGGCCAGGTGCAGAGGAGAGAACAGGTACAGAGGAGATGCCAGTTACAGAGGAGAGAACAGGTACAGAGGAGAGAACAGGTACAGAGGAGAGGCCAGGTACAGAGGAGAGAACAGGTACAGAGGAGAGAACAGGTACAGAGGAGAGAACAGGTACAGAGGAGAGAACAGGTACAGAGGAGAGAACAGGTACAGAGGAGAGAACATTTACAGAGGAGAGGCCAGGTACAGAGGAGAGAACAGGTACAGAGGAGAGAACAGGTACAGAGGAGAGAACAGGTACAGAGGAGAGGCCAGGTACAGAGGAGAGAACAGGTACAGAGGAGATGCCAGGTACAGAGGAGAGAACAGGTACAGAGGAGAGGCCAGGTGAAGAGGAGAGGCCAGGTACAGAGGAGAGAACAGGTGCAGAGGAGAGAACAGGTACAGAGGAGAGAACAGGTACAGAGGAGAGAACAGGTACAGAGGAGAGAACATTTACAGAGGAGAGGCCAGGTACAGAGGAGAGAACAGGTGCAGAGGAGAGAACAGGTACAGAGGAGAGAACAGGTGCAGAGGAGAGAACAGGTTCAGAGGAGAGAACAGGTGCAGAGGAGAGAACAGGTACAGAGGAGAGAACAGGTGCAGAGGAGAGAACAGGTGCAGAGGAGAGAACAGGTACAGAGGAGAGAACAGGTGCAGAGGAGAGAACAGGTTCAGAGGAGAGAACAGGTGCAGAGGAGAGAACAGGTTCAGAGGAGAGAACAGGTGCAGAGGAGAGAACAGGTACAGAGGAGAGAACAGGTACAGAGGAGAGAACAGGTGCAGAGGAGAGAACAGGTACAGAGGAGAGAACAGGTACAGAGGAGAGAACAGGTGCAGAGGAGAGAACAGGTTCAGAGGAGAGAACAGGTACAGAGGAGAGGCCAGGTACAGAGGAGAGAACAGGTACAGAGGAGAGAACAGGTACAGAGGAGAGGCCAGGTACAGAGGAGAGAACAGGTACAGAGGAGAGGCCAGGTACAGAGGAGAGAACAGGTACAGAGGAGAGAACAGGTACAGAGGAGAGAACAGGTGCAGAGGAGAGAACAGGTACAGAGGAGAGGCCAGGTGCAGAGGAGAGAACAGGTGCAGAGGAGAGAACAGGTACAGAGGAGAGGCCAGGTACAGAGGAGAGAACAGGTACAGAGGAGAGAACAGGTACAGAGGAGAGAACAGGTACAGAGGAGAGAACAGGTACAGAGGAGAGAACAGGTACAGAGGAGAGGCCAGGTACAGAGGAGAGAACAGGTAGAGAGGAGAGGCCAGGTACAGAGGAGAGGCCAGGTACAGAGGAGAGAACAGGTACAGAGGAGAGGCCAGGTACAGAGGAGAGAACAGGTACAGAGGAGAGGCCAGGTACAGAGGAGAGGCCAGGTACAGAGGAGAGAACAGGTACAGAGGAGAGGCCAGGTACAGAGGAGAGAACAGGTACAGAGGAGAGAACAGGTACAGAGGAGAGGCCAGGTACAGAGGAGAGGCCAGGTACAGAGGAGAGGCCAGGTGAAGAGGAGAGGCCAGGTACAGAGGAGAGAACAGGTACAGAGGAGAGAACAGGTACAGAGGAGAGAACAGGTACAGAGGAGAGAACAGGTACAGAGGAGAGGCCAGGTACAGAGGAGAGGCCAGGTGAAGAGGAGAGGCCAGGTACAGAGGAGAGAACAGGTACAGAGGAGAGGCCAGGTACAGAGGAGAGGCCAGGTACAGAGGAGAGGCCAGGTACAGAGGAGAGGCCAGGTACAGAGGAGAGAACAGGTACAGAGGAGAGGCCAGGTACAGAGGAGAGAACAGGTACAGAGGAGAGAACAGGTACAGAGGAGAGAACAGGTACAGAGGAGAGGCCAGGTACAGAGGAGAGGCCAGGTGAAGAGGAGAGGCCAGGTACAGAGGAGATGCCAGTTACAGAGGAGAGAACAGGTACAGAGGAGAGGCCAGGTACAGAGGAGAGGCCAGGTACAGAGGAGAGAACAGGTACAGAGGAGAGAACAGGTACAGAGGAGAGAACAGGTACAGAGGAGAGAACAGGTACAGCGGAGAGGCCAGGTACAGCGGAGAGGCCAGGTACAGAGGAGAGAACAGGTACAGAGGAGAGGCCAGGTACAGAGGAGAGAACAGGTACAGAGGAGAGGCCAGGTGCATCATTGTGCATTAAAGAACAGTGAAGACAAGCAGCTCAGAAATCTCCCCTATTGATCTTGTTTAGGGACGATAACATGATCCTACCAATACTAGCCTACAACACCACAATTCAACGAATCATTTCTTGCATTATTGTTTTCAAGTAAGTACAATATCTTTTAAAAAATTTGAAATGTATTTAATCTTTATTTTAACTTGGCAAGAACAAATTCTTATTTACAATGACGGCCTAGAAACAGTGGGTTAACTGCCTCGGTCAGGGGCAGAACGACAGATTTTAATTGAGTACAATTGAGTACAATTCCTGTCTAGACTGTAAACTGCAGTGAAAAATGTCATTTGAATAATAATGAATGCAAAAGATTGTTGAATGTTTCATTCATTCCACTCCGGTCAGATTCTAGTTAGCACAGTAGCAGGCCTGCTGTGTTGTCTGTTACAGATCATCGTTCTCCCAATTCATCCTCGGTTCCCGGCAGGCCCAGTTATTCAGGAAAGCTTAACATACGGTCCCGATCCGAGCAGCTATTCCTAGAACGTATTACCTCAATATAGTCTAAATATTACGCAACTAGTGACCATGTTATAATCGGATATTTTAGAAAAACAGCTTCAAAAGTCTGTAGGCTCTCTGCACATGTTCATCCTCTCCACTGCAATATAATCGCAGTATCCAAACTGTGTAACAGCCATTCAATTAATGGAAAGAGTCGTAAAAATATTTTTTTACGTTGGGGGGGGGGGCATTTTTTTGTTGTTGTTGTTGACATCCTGAGTTGGACGAGTACCCCCCCCCCCCCCCCCAAACCAAGTAAATGTTGAACTGTCCATTTAAGATATTACCACAGTCCATGGAGTCCTGGTTAAAAGTACACTCAGAAAACAGGTGCTACTGCAGAAAACAAGTGCTACTGCAGAAAACAGGTGCTACTGTAGAACACAGGTGCTACTGCAGAAAACAGGTGCTACTGTAGAAAACAGGTGCTACTGCAGAACACAGGTGCTACTGCAGAACACAGGTGCTACTGTAGAAAACAGGTGCTACTGTATCAATAACCTAAAAGGTTCTTCGGCTGTCCCCTTATGAGAAAGCTTTGAAGAACTACATTTGGTTCAAGGTAAAAAAAAAAAAAAAACTTTTGCTTTCAAGGTGCAACCCTTATCGGTTCCATGTAGAACCCTTTCTGCAAAGGGTTCTACATGGAACCCAAAAGGGTTTTTACTCGTTACCAACAAAGGTTCTACCTGGAACCAAAAAGGGTTCTACATGGAACCCAAAAGGGTTTTTACTCGTAACCAAAAAAGGTTCTACCTGGAACCAAAAAGGGTTCTACATGGAACCCAAAAGGGTTTTTACTCGTAACCAAAAAAGGTTCTACCTGGAACCAAAAAGGGTTCTACATGGAACCCAAAAGGGTTTTTACTCATAACCAAAAAAGGTTCTACCTGGAACCAAAAAGGGTTCTTCTATCGGGACAGCTGACGGAACCTTTGGAGACCTTTTTCCAGAGTTCTTCAGCCAAATGAGTTCCCTACTTTCCTAAGACCACTGTTATGTGAATGACTAGGTTCAAACCTCTGTCTCTTGCGCACCACAAGCCTGTGTTAGCCCGCTGAGCTAAATCCTAGACGTTAGCTTGGGGAGCTAACCCAAGTATTCAGGAGTGAAGTCATGTTACTCATCGTGTGAGCACGGTTCGAAGTTACGCCCATTGTACTCTCACACCTTGGCCCCAAAAGAGACCAAGCACACTGTCCAATGGTGTCCACCGTAGTCCGTATGAAAGGCCTTGGTTTGCACAGTATTTCAAAGAGGCTGTCAAATTTCACAGCCTGGTGCAATGCAACACAGGGTAAAGGAAGAAGTCAGGATATGTTTGTGTCGTTTGTAAATAATGCTGACATCTTTGAATGTCCCATAAATTTGCCTGTACCACAATTTAGCAGTGGGATACTCCACAATACATGACAAGTTGTTTGCTAATGTTCCCTGTGGCACTTTCAAGTGGTTACATCTCTGTGTAAATCTCAGTTCTGTGACAGTGAGCTATAGCTTGGTCACAGACCTTTGACCATAGATGTTAGCAAGAGAGCACAAAGATCTAGAACCAGGCTAGGCTACAGAGAGAGAGAGAGAGAGAGAGAGAGAGAGAGAGAGAGAGAGAGAGAGAGAGAGAGAAAGAGAGAGAGAGAGAGAGAGCTGACTAAAGATCAGAAGAGACCAGTCTGATTGACTGTCCTCATCTCAACCTTCAGCTAAGCCTTCTCATGTATAACTAACTATGAATTACGGTCCTCATCTCACCATTCAGCTGAACCTTCTCGTGTTTTACGGACCATGCCTTTGTCCCAAACGACACCCTGTTCCCTACAAAAGGCCCAGGTCAATAGTAGTGCACGGCAGGGTGCCATTTCAGAACCAGGCCATGAGTTGTTGATATGGTCTTTCTCCCCTGTCCCATGCCTGCTAAATCTAAATCTGTGATGGTCTTTCTCCCCTGTCCCATGCCTGCTAAATCTAAATCTGTGATGGTCTTTCTCCCCTGTCCCATGCCTGCTAAATCTAAATCTGTGATGGTCTTTCTCCCCTGTCCCATGCCTGCTAAACCCTAAATCTGTGATGGTCTTTCTCCCCTGTCCCATGCCTGCTAAATCTAAATCTGTGATGGTCTTTCTCCCCTGTCCCATGCCTGCTAAATCTGAATCTGTGATGGTCTTTCTCCCCTGTCCCATGCCTGCTAAATCTAAATCTGTGATGGTCTTTCTCCCCTGTCCCATGCCTGCTAAACCCTAAATCTGTGATGGTCTTTCTCCCCTGTCCCATGCCTGCTAAATCTAAATCTGTGATGGTCTTTCTCCCCTGTCCCATGCCTGCTAAATCTAAATCTGTGATGGTCTTTCTCCCTGTCCCATGCCTGCTAAATCTAAATCTGTGATGGTCTTTCTCCCCTGTCCCATGCCTGCTAAACCCTAAATCTGTGATGGTCTTTCTCCCCTGTCCCATGCCTGCTAAATCTAAATCTGTGATGGTCTTTCTCCCCTGTCCCATGCCTGCTAAATCTAAATCTGTGATGGTCTTTCTCCCCTGTCCCATGCCTGCTAAATCTACATCTGTGATGGTCTTTCTCCCCTGTCCCATGCCTGCTAAATCTACATCTGTGATGGTCTTTCTCCCCTGTCCCATGCCTGCTAAATCTACATCTGTGATGGTCTTTCTCCCCTGTCCCATGCCTGCTAAATCTACATCTGTGATGGTCTTTCTCCCCTGTCCCATGCCTGCTAAATCTACATCTGTGATGGTCTTTCTCCCCTGTCCCATGCCTGCTAAATCTACATCTGTGATGGTCTTTCTCCCCTGTCCCATGCCTGCTAAATCTACATCTGTGATGGTCTTTCTCCCCTGTCCCATGCCTGCTAAATCTACATCTGTGATGGTCTTTCTCCCCTGTCCCATGCCTGCTAAATCTACATCTGTGATGGTCTTTCTCCCCTGTCCCATGCCTGCTAAATCTACATCTGTGATGGTCTTTCTCCCCTGTCCCATGCCTGCTAAATCTACATCTGTGATGGTCTTTCTCCCCTGTCCCATGCCTGCTAAATCTACATCTGTGATGGTC
>NC_088243.1:88978741-89183741 GCF_036934945.1 Oncorhynchus masou masou
GGAAGATGACAGACAGGTGAACTGTAGGACAGCACTGTAAGGGGAAGATGACAGACAGGTGAACTGTAGGACAGCACTGTAAAGGGAAGATGACAGACAGGTGAACTGTTGGACAGCACTGTAAGGGGAAGATGACAGACAGGTGAACTGTAGGACAGCACTGTAAGGGGAAGATGACAGACAGGTGAACTGTAGGACAGCACTGTAAGGGGAAGATGACAGACAGGTGAACTGTAGGACAGCACTGTAAGGGGAAGATGACAGACAGGTGAACTGTAGGACAGCACTGTATATTCATCATAGGGTGGAGGCGTACTGGAAATATGTGACTACTCTCCCATGCAGCCTGAGGGGACAGACACTGTAAATTATATCCTTAGATCTTTATTAGTTTTATGTTGTATTATATTTCATCTTTATTTAACTGGGTTGCGCCCCACGAGCTCCACCCTCCCTTTCCCCGTTAGGCAAAGCCGCATGGCGCACCTGTGGGTAGGTGCTTCGGCTGCGTACAAACGGGATCGGAGATTGCCGGTGATGGGGTCAGGGAGTGATGGGGTCAGAGGGCGATGGGGTCAGGGTGTGATGGGGCCAGGGTGTGATGGGTCAGGTGGTGATGGGGTCAGGGGGCGATGGAGTCAGGAGGTGATGGGGCCAGGGTGCGATGGAGTCAGGGTGTGATGGGGCCAGGGTGTGATGGGTCAGGGTGTGATGGGGTCAGGGTGTGATGGAGTCAGGGTGTGATGGGGCCAGGGTGTGATGGAGTCAGGGTGTGATGGGGTCAGGGTGTTATGGGGTCAGGGTGTGATGGGGCCAGGGTGTGATGGGTCAGGTGGTGATGGGGTCAGGGTGTGATGGGGTCAGGGTGCGATGGGGTCAGGTGTGATGGGGTCAGGGTGTGATGAGGTCAGGGTGTGATGGGGTCATGGGGCGATGGGGTCAGGGTGTGATGGGGCCAGGGGGCGATGGAGTCAGTAGGTGATGGGGCCAGGGTGCGATGGAGTCAGGGTGTGA
Organism: Oncorhynchus masou masou; assembly: GCF_036934945.1. Classification (NCBI taxonomy): domain Eukaryota; kingdom Metazoa; phylum Chordata; class Actinopteri; order Salmoniformes; family Salmonidae; genus Oncorhynchus; species Oncorhynchus masou. The sequence continues at coordinate 88,979,756 of NC_088243.1, forward strand.
TGGGGCCAGGGTGTGATGGGTCAGGGTGTGAAGGGGTCAGGGTGTGATGGAGTCAGGAGTTGATGGTTCAGGAGGTGATGGGGTCAGGGTGTGATGCGGTCAGGGTGTGATGGGGCCAGGGAGCGATGGGGTCAGGGTGTGATGGGGTCAGGGTGCGATGGGGTCAGGTGGTGATGGGGTCAGGTGGTGATGGGGTCAGGGTGTGATGGGGCCAGGGTGTGATGGGGTCAGGGTGTGATGGGGCCAGGGTGTGATGGGGCCAGGGTGTGATGGGGCCAGGTTGTGATGGGGCCAGGGTGTGATGGGGCCAGGGTGTGATGGGGCCAGGGTGTGATGGGGCCAGGGTGCGATGGAGTCAGGGGACGATGGAGTCAGAGTTGGGAAGGGAGATATTCCTAAACTTCAAAATCCACAATTACACCTCACCTCACATCCAAAACCTAATGTCAGTACCCAGAACCAAATCTCCCGCATAACGAGACTTTACACAACCTCAACTGGTGGATTTGCTGGTAGTTCTGAGTAATAAGCACAAACACGAGGTTTGTACGGTTCAGTTCAGGATTCGAGGGATATAATAAGACACGTTCATGTTTGTGGAATTCATCCAAGCAGCATGACTGTGGATTTATTTGGTAGTTATGAATGTTGGAATTAGGGACACAAAACAGATGTTGTGGAGTTCAGAGTTTAAGGTTATTTTTATGTTCTGCTTAAATCGTCTGGATTGTGAAGTTATGAATCAGGAGAAACACAGAGGTTTTAGAGTGCAGGACTTGGGGGATATACATTGAGACGTTTTGATGTTGTTTTCTGCTGTGCCAGACTTTCTCTAAAGCTTTCCCAAAGATTTCTATATAAAGGTTCAAAGGTTCAAATCAAATCAAATCAAATGTTATTTGTCACAGGTGTAGACCTTACCGTGAAATGCTTACTTACAAGCCCTTAACAATTGATCAACGTATACACTATATATTCAAAAGTATGTGGACCCCTCTTTAAATGAGTGGCTTCGGTGTATACAATCGAGCGCAATAGCCCTGCAATCTCCATAGACAAACAATGGCAGTAGAATGTCTTCACTGAAAAGCTCAGTGAATTTCAACATGGCACCGTCATAGGATGCCACCTTCACAACAAGTCACATCGTCAAATTTCTGCCCTGCTACAACTGTAAGTGCTGTTACTGTGACGTGGAAACACGTCTAGGAGCAACAACGGCTCAGCCGCAAAGTGGTAGGCCACACAAGCTCACAGAACAGAGCGCAGAACAGTGCGTAACAATCGTCTGTCCTCAGTTGTAACACTCACTACCGAGTTCTAAACTGCATCTGGAAAGCAACTTCAGCACAAGAACTGTACGTCTGGAGTTTAAAAAAAAATGGTTTTCCATGGCCCAAGCAGCGGCACACAATCCTAAGATCTCCCTATACGTAATGCCAAGCGTCGGCAGGGGTGGTGTAAAGATCGCCGCGACTGAACTATAGTAGTAGTGGAAATGCATTATCTTGAGTGATGAATCAATTTTCACCATCTGGTAGTCCAACGAACGAATCTGGGTTTGGCGGATGCCAGGAGAACACTACCTGCCCCCAATGCATAGTTCCAACTGTAATGTTTGGTGGAGGAGGAATAATGGTCTGGGGCTGTTTTTCATGGTTTGTACCCCTTAGTTCCAGTGAAGGGAAATATTAACGCTCCAGCAAACAATGACATTCTAGATGATTCTGTGCTTCCATCTTTGTTGCAACAGTTTGGGGAAGGCCCTTTCCTGTTTCAGCATGACAATGTTCCCGTGCACAAAGCGAGGTCCATACAGAAATGGCTTATCAAGATCAGTGTGGGAGAACTTGACTGTCCTGCACAGAGCCCTGACCTCAACCCCATCGAACACCTTTGGGATGAGTTGGAAAGTCATCTGCGAGCCAGGCCTGATCTGCCAAACATCAGACGATCAACCTCATTAATGCTCTTGTGGCTGAATGGAAGCAAGTCCCCCACAGCAATGTTCCAACATCTAGTGGAAAGCCTTCCCAGAAGAGTGGAGGCTGTTATAGCAGCAATGTTCCAACATCTAGTGGAAAGCCTTCCCAGAAGAGTGGAGGCTGTTATAGCAGCAATGTTCCAACATCTAGTGGAAAGCCTTCCCAGAAGAGTGGAGGCTGTTATAGCAGCAATGTTCCAACATCTAGTGGAAAGCCTTCCCAGAAGAGTGGAGGCTGTTATAGCAGCAATGTTCCAACATCTAGTGGAAAGCCTTCCCAGAAGAGTGGAGGCTGTTATAGCAGCAATGTTACAACATCTAGTGGAAAGCCTTTCCAGAAGAGTGGAGGCTGTTATAGCAGCAATGTTCCAACATCTAGTGGAAAGCCTTTCCAGAAGAGTGGAGGCTGTTATAGCAGCAATGTTCCAACATCTAGTGGAAAGCCTTCCCAGAAGAGTGGAGGCTGTTATAGCAGCAATGTTCCAACATCTAGTGGAAAGCCTTCCCAGAAGAGTGGAGGCTGTTATAGCAGCAATGTTCCAACATCTAGTGGAAAGCCTTCCCAGAAGAGTGGAGGCTGTTATAGCAGCAATGTTCCTACATCTAGTGGAAAGCCTTCCCAGAAGAGTGGAGGCTGTTATAGCAGCAATGTTCCTACATCTAGTGGAAAGCCTTCCCAGAAGAGTGGAGACTATTATAGCAGCAATGTTCCAACATCTCCTTCCCAGAAGAGTGGAGGCTGTTATAGCAGCAATGTTCCTACATCTAGTGGAAAGCCTTCCCAGAAGAGTGGAGGCTGTTATAGCAGCAATGTTCCTACATCTAGTGGAAAGCCTTCCCAGAAGAGTGGAGACTATTATAGCAGCAATGTTCCAACATCTCCTTCCCATAAGAGTGGAGGCTGTTATAGCAGCAATGTTCCAACATCTCCTTCCCAGAGGAGCTGAGGCTGTTATAGCAGCAATGTTCCAACATCTTCTTCCCAGAGGAGCTGAGGCTGTTATAGCAGCAATGTTCCAACATCTCCTTCCCAGAGGAGCTGAGGCCGTTATAGCAGTAAAGGGACCAACTCCATATTAATGCTCATAGTTTTTGGAATGAGATGTTCTTCGGGTCATGTAGTGTATGTCTGTCCTCCCTCCTTAAAACACATCAATAGGAATCAAAGAGAGCTCTTGTCATTACACGTGTCCCTAATGCCACCCCGTACACTGCCCTACTATGGGCCCTTGTCAAAAGTGCAAGTAGTGCACTATATAGGGAATAGGGTGCAATTTGTTAAGCAGCCATTGTGTTCTAAACAATAAAACCCTTCTTCCTCTTCTCATATCGGTCTCAGTGCCGACACATCAGGTACCCGCTGGGCAGAACATTTTGTTTGAACGTTGAGCATTGGGTAATATTTGGCAGATACATTGATCAATGACACTAATTGTACATTTGAATTCCATAAAGTGAGTGCGGAACAGGTGATTGTTGTTGTTGTTGTTGTTCTTGTCTATCAACAATGACAAGCCACCGCAGTCTGACAACCTGGATGGAAAATGAATCAGGATAATAGGGGACGATAATGCCACTCCTATTTTCCATGTCTTCAATCTAAGCCTACGAGAGAGCGTGTGCCCTCAGGCCTGGAGGGAAGCTCAAGTCATTCCACTACCCAAGAATAGTAAAGACCCCTTTACTGGCTCAAATAGCCGACCAATCAGCCTGTGTTTGACCAGACAACAATGCTGTTTTACTGTAAACAGACTTTCAGCACGCTTATAGGGAAGGACACTCAACAAGCACAGCACTTACACAAAATGACTGATGATTGGCTGAGAGATATTTATGATAAAAATTATTGCAGGGGCTGTTTTGTTAGACTTCACTGAGGCTTTTGACATTATCGATCATAGTCTGCTGCTGAAAAAACGTATGTGTTATGGCATCACCACCCCTCATTCCTTGTTGATAAAGAGTTACCTGTCTACAGAAAAAAGAGGACCGAGCACGCCCCCATTCTCATCAACGGGGCTGCAGTGGAGTAGGTTGAGAGCTTCAAGTTCCTTGGTGTCCACATCACCAGCAAACTAACATGGTCCAAGCACACCAAGACAGTCGTGAAGGGTGCACAACAAAACCTATTCCCCCTCAGGAGAATGAAAAGATTTGGCATGTGTCCTCAGATTCTCAAAAGGTTCTACAGCTGCACCATCAAGAGCTTCCTGACTTGTTGTATCACTGCCTGGTACGACAACTGCTTGGCCACCGACCGCCAGACACTACAGAAGGTAGAGCGAACAGCCCAGTACATCACCGGGACCAAGCTTCTTGCCATCCAGGACCTCTATACCAGGCGGTGTCAGGCAATAAAAATTGTCAAAGTCCCCAGCCACCCTAGTCATAGACTGTTCTGCCTGCTACCGCACGGCAAGCGGTACCGGAGCGCCAAGTCCAGGTCCAAAAGGCTTCTAAACAGCTTCTACCCACAAGCCATAAGACACCTGAACATCGAATCAACACCCCTGCTACTCTCTGTTCTTATCATCTATGCAGTCACTTTAATAACTCTACCTACATATTACCTCAAATAACCAGTGACCCCACGCATTGACTCTGTACCGGTGCCCCCTGTATATAGTCTCCACATTGACTCTGTACCGGTACCCCCCTGTATATAGCCTCCACATTGACTCTGTACCGGTAACCCCCTGTATATAGCCTCCACATTGACTCTGTACCGGTACCCCCCTGTATATTGTCTCCACATTGACTCTGTACCGGTACCCCCCTGTATATAGCCTCCACATTGACTCTGTACCGGTACCCCCCTGTATATAGCCTCCACATTGACTCTGTACCGGTACCCCCCTGTATATTGTCTCCACATTGACTCTGTACCGGTATCCCCCTGTATATAGCCTCCACATTGACTCTGTACCGGTACCCCCTGTATATAGCCTCCACATTGACTCTGTACCGGTATCCCCCTGTATATAGCCTCCACATTGACTCTGTACCGGTATCCCCCTGTATATAGCCTCCACATTGACTCTGTACCGGTACCCCCTGTATATAGCCTCCACATTGACTCTGCACAGGTATCCCCCTGTATATTGTCTCCACATTGACTCTGCACAGGTATCCCCCTGTATATAACCTCCACATTGACTCTGTACCGGTACCCCCTGTATATAGTCTTGCTATTGTTAATTTACTGCTGCTGTTTAATTCCTTGTTACTTTAATTTCTTATTCTTATTCATATTTTTTTAAACTATATTGTTGGAAAAGGACTTGCAAGTAAGTATTTCACTGTAAGGTCTACACCTGTTGTATTCGGAGCATGTGACTAATACAATTTGATTTGATTTGATACTCATTATACACAAACGTACACATTGATTTTCTGTTGTAGATATGTGGTAGTCGAGTAGGGCCCTGAGGGCACGCACGATAGTGTGTGTGAATTCTGTAATGAATGTATTGTAATGTTTAAAAAAATATATAACTGCCTTAATTTTGCCAGACCCCAGGAAGAGCAGCTGCTGCCTTGGCAGGAACTAATGGGGATCCATAATAAACTCCAGGAAGAGTAGCTGATGCCTTGGCAGGAACTAATGGGGATCCATAATAAACCCCAGGAAGAGTAGCTGCTGCCTTGGCAGGAACTAATGGGGATCCATAATAAACCCCAGGAAGAGTAGCTGCTGCCTTGGCAGGAACTAATGGGGATCCATAATAAACTCCAGGAAGAGTAGCTGATGCCTTGGCAGGAACTAATGGGGATCCATAATAAACCCCAGGAAGAGTAGCTGATGCCTTGACAGGAACTAATGGGGATCCATAATAAACCCCAGGAAGAGTAGCTGCTGCCTTGGCAGGAAGTAATGGGGCTCCTTAATAAATACCAATACAAAATACAAATAAAGCCAAAAGTTTGTCCCGGTGTGTTAACACTACGGTATGCTTTCAACTATATAAAAGCATAACCAAATCACAATGGTTTTTGCCCAGTGGGTAGTGAAATGCATTGTTTTGGAAGATGTGTGTGTACCTCCGTGTGTGTGTGTGTGTGTGTGTGTGTGTGTGTGGGGGGGGGGGGGGGGGTTGTAGGGGTTATCAAAAACAACACTGTTCTTTGTGTCTGTGTAACTAAGCTCTTGACTATCACGTTGAATGTGACTGAAGAGCACAAGGCGAACCCCCATCGCAACGGGGACAGACAAGTCTGAACAGGGATGGGACACACAGACACAGGTCTATCATGACAGACAGACAGACAGTCCCAGGGTGTTGTAATACATTTGGTTGAGAAACATGACCCTCCTTGTCTAATGTAATCCTTTATAGACTGAGACATGACCCTCCTTGTCTAATGTAATCCTTTACATACTGAGACATGACCCTCCTTGTCTAATGTAATCCTTTATAGACTGAGACATGACCCTCCTTGTCTAATGTAATCCTTTATAGACTGAGACATGACCCTCCTTGTCTAATGTAATCCTTTATAGACTGAGACATGACCCTCCTTGTCTAATGTAATCCTTTATAGACTGAGACATGACCCTCCTTGTCTAATGTAATCCTTTATAGACTGAGACATGACCCTCCTTGTCTAATGTAATCCTTTATAGACTGAGACATGACCCTCCTTGTCTAATGTAATCCTTTATAGACTGAGACATGACCCTCCTTGTCTAATGTAATCCTTTATAGACTGAGACATGACCCTCCTTGTCTAATGTAATCCTTTATAGACTGAGACATGACCCTCCTTGTCTAATGTAATCCTTTATAGACTGAGACATGACCCTCCTTGTCTAATGTAATCCTTTACATACTGAGACATGACCCTCCTTGTCTAATGTAATCCTTTACAGACTGAGACATGACCCTCCTGACCCTCTTGTCTAATGTAATCCTTTATAGACTGAGACATGACCCTCCTTGTCTAATGTAATCCTTTATAGACTGAGACATGACCCTCCTTGTCTAATGTAATCCTTTATAGACTGAGACATGACCCTCCTTGTCTAATGTAATCCTTTATAGACTGAGACATGACCCTCCTTGTCTAATGTAATCCTTTATAGACTGAGACATGACCCTCCTTGTCTAATGTAATCCTTTATAGACTGAGACATGACCCTCCTTGTCTAATGTAATCCTTTATAGACTGAGACATGACCCTCCTTGTCTAATGTAATCCTTTATAGACTGAGACATGACCCTCCTTGTCTAATGTAATCCTTTATAGACTGAGACATGACCCTCCTTGTCTAATGTAATCCTTTATAGACTGAGACATGACCCTCCTTGTCTAATGTAATCCTTTATAGACTGAGACATGACCCTCCTTGTCTAATGTAATCCTTTATAGACTGAGACATGACCCTCCTTGTCTAATGTAATCCTTTATAGACTGAGACATGACCCTCCTTGTCTAATGTAATCCTTTATAGACTGAGACACGACCCTCCTTGTCTAATGTAATCCTTTATAGACTGAGACATGACCCTCCTTGTCTAATGTAATCCTTTATAGACTGAGACATGACCCTCCTTGTCTAATGTAATCCTTTATAGACTGAGACATGACCCTCCTTGTCTAATGTAATCCTTTATAGACTGAGACATGACCCTCCTTGTCTAATGTAATCATAGACTGAGACATGACCCTCCTTGTCTAATGTAATCCTTTATAGACTGAGACATGACCCTCCTTGTCTAATGTAATCCTTTATAGACTGAAACATGACCCTCCTTGTCTAATGTAATCCTTTATAGACTGAGACATGACCCTCCTTGTCTAATGTAATCCTTTATAGACTGAGACATGACCCTCCTTGTCTAATGTAATCCTTTATAGACTGAGACATGACCCTCCTTGTCTAATGTAATCCTTTATAGACTGAGACATGACCCTCCTTGTCTAATGTAATCCTTTATAGACTGAAACATGACCCTCCTTGTCTAATGTAATCCTTTATAGACTGAGACATGACCCTCCTTGTCTAATGTAATCCTTTATAGACTGAGACATGACCCTCCTTGTCTAATGTAATCCTTTATAGACTGAGACATGACCCTCCTTGTCTAATGTAATCCTTTATAGACTGAGACATGACCCTCCTTGTCTAATGTAATCCTTTATAGACTGAGACATGACCCTCCTTGTCTAATGTAATCCTTTATAGACTGAGACATGACCCTCCTTGTCTAATGTAATCCTTTATAGACTGAGACATGACCCTCCTTGTCTAATGTAATCCTTTATAGACTGAGACATGACCCTCCTTGTCTAATGTAATCCTTTATAGACTGAGACATGACCCTCCTTGTCTAATGTAATCCTTTATAGACTGAGACATGACCCTCCTTGTCTAATGTAATCCTTTATAGACTGAAACATGACCCTCCTTGTCCAATGTAATCCTTTATAGACTGAGACATGACCCTCCTTGTCTAATGTAATCCTTTATAGACTGAGACATGACCCTCCTTGTCTAATGTAATCCTTTATAGACTGAGACATGACCCTCCTTGTCTAATGTAATCCTTTATAGACTGAGACATGACCCTCCTTGTCTAATGTAATCCTTTATAGACTGAAACATGACCCTCCTTGTCTAATGTAATCCTTTATAGACTGAGACATGACCCTCCTTGTCTAATGTAATCCTTTATAGACTGAAACATGACCCTCCTTGTCTAATGTAATCCTTTATAGACTGAGACATGACCCTCCTTGTCTAATGTAATCCTTTATAGACTGAGACATGACCCTCCTTGTCTAATGTAATCCTTTACATACTGAGACATGACCCTCCTTGTCTAATGTAATCCTTTATAGACTGAGACATGACCCTCCTTGTCTAATGTAATCCTTTATAGACTGAAACATGACCCTCCTTGTCTAATGTAATCCTTTATAGACTGAGACATGACCCTCCTTGTCTAATGTAATCATTTATAGACTGAGACATGACCCTCCTTGTCTAATGTAATCCTTTATAGACTGAGACATGACCCTCCTTGTCTAATGTAATCCTTTATAGACTGAGACATGACCCTCCTTGTCTAATGTAATCCTTTATAGACTGAGACATGACCCTCCTTGTCTAATGTAATCCTTTACAGACTGAGACATGATAGGTGACAGTTGTAACACTTGAGACTGAAGTATAGATAAAGCATATATTCATTAATCCACATGAACCTTGTCAGCTCCTGTGTGCAATAGAACACAATATGTCTCCTGTCACCACCAGGTCCGAGGTACAGTGCCTTGCGAAAGTATTCGGCCCCCTTGAACTTTGCAACCTTTTGCCACATTTCAGGTTTCAAACATAAAGATATAAAACTGTATTTTTTTGTGAAGAATCAACAACAAGTGGGACACAATCATGAAGTGGAACGACATTTATTGGATATTTCAAACTTTTTTAACAAATCAAAAACTGAAAAATTGGGCGTGCAAAATTATTCAGCCTCCTTAAGTTAATACTTTGTAGCGCCACCTTTTGCTGCGATTACAGCTGTAAGTCGCTTGGGGTATGTCTCTATCAGTTTTGCACATCGAGAGACTGACATTTTTTCCCATTCCTCCTTGCAAAACAGCTCGAGCTCAGTGAGGTTGGATGGAGAGCATTTGTGAACAGCAGTTTTCAGTTCTTTCCACAGATTCTCGATTGGATTCAGGTCTGGACTTTGACTTGGCCATTCTAACACCTGGATATGTTTATTTTTGAACCATTCCATTGTAGATTTTGCTTTATGTTTTGGATCATTGTCTTGTTGGAAGACAAATCTCCGTCCCAGTCTCAGGTCTTTTGCAGACTCCATCAGGTTTTCTTCCAGAATGGTCCTGTATTTGGCTCCATCCATCTTCCCATCAATTTTAACCATCTTCCCTGTCCCTGCTGAAGAAAAGCAGGCCCAAACCATGATGCTGCCACCACCATGTTTGACAGTGGGGATGGTGTGTTCATTGTGATGAGCTGTGTTGCTTTTACGCCAAACATAACGTTTTGCATTGTTGCCAAAAAGTTCAATTTTGGTTTCATCTGACCAGAGCACCTTCTTCCACATGTTTGGTGTGTCTCCCAGGTGGCTTGTGGCAAACTTTAAACGACACTTTTTATGGATATCTTTAAGAAATGGCTTTCTTCTTGCAACTTCCATAAAGGCCAGATTTGTGCAATATACGACTGATTGTTGTCCTATGGACAGAGTCTCCCACCTCAGCTGTAGATCTCTGCAGTTCATCCAGAGTGATCATGGGCCTCTTGGCTGCATCTCTGATCAGTCTTCTCCTTGTATGAGCTGAATGTTTAGAGGGACGGCCAGGTCTTGGTAGATTTGCAGTGGTCTGATACTCCTTCCATTTCAATATTATCGCTTGCACAGTGCTCCTTGGGATGTTTAAAGCTTGGGAAATCTTTTTGTATCCAAATCCGGCTTTAAACTTCTTCACAACAGTATCTCGGACATGCCTGGTGTGTTCCTTGTTCTTCATGATGCTCTCAGCGCTTTTAACGGACCTCTGAGACTATCACAGTGCAGGTGCATTTATACGGACACTTGATTGCACACAGGTGGATTGTATTTATCATCATTAGTCATTTAGGTCAACATTGGATCATTCAGAGATCCTCACTGAACTTCTGGAGAGATTTTGCTGCACTGAAAGTAAAGGGGCTGAATAATTTTGCACGCCCAATTTTTCACTTTTTGATTTGTTCAATTTTTTTGAAATATCCAATAAATGTCGTTCCACTTCATGATTGTATCCCACTTGTTGTTGATTCTTCACAAAAAATACAGGTTTATATCTTTGTGTTTGAAGCCTGAAATGTGGCAAAAGGTCGCAAAGTTCAAGGGGGCCGAATACTTTCGCAAGGCACTGTAGAGATAAAGCTAAGAGTTGGCAGCTTTAGTCATTTAGTGAGATTTCCTGACATCCAACTCTTAATGTCCTGACCGTTCTTTCCCCTGTAGGACTGTGTGTGTGTGTGTGTGTGTGTGTGTGTGTGTGTGTGTGTGTGTGTGTGTGTGTGTGTGTGTGTGTGTGTGTGTGTGTGTGTGTGTGTGTGTGTGTGTGAACCCCTGGAGATCCTCAAGGAACCATTGCTAGTCAATGGTTCATATTTGCACTTTCGGTTGGTTGAGCGGTTCTTGGATGAACCTTTAAATTATTCACCATAGCAACGGGTTCCTGGAAGAACCCTGGAGTGGAGGCGTGGCTTGGCAGGGGCTTTAAGATAGATATATTTTTGGGACACCCATTAGAGTAAATGTCTGTTCTGTTGTGTTGTTGAAGACTGATAGTTTTGTAGCTTCCACGAGACTAACAGAGGCGTATTAGTTCCCCAAGTGTCTGTGTTATTCCCAAAGTTGGAATAGTTACCACTTTATAACCATATATAATTAACAATGTTAATATTATATTTAAGAATATGTAATATGCATAAATATAAAATATTATATATATATATTTGCAGTCTTCAATCTTAACATGATGAACGAGAATTACATTTATGCTAACGGGTGGACAAAAAACAACTATCTGAAAGCCACGCCTCGAATAAACTGTGCCCCTCCAATTTGATATCTACAATATATTATTGAAAAAGTTCAAAAATTGAAACCCATCTCATCACAAAAAAAGGTACCGGTTTGAAGGTTTTCGTCAAGGAACCTACGTGAACTGGAAAGGTCCAGCTGGTGTGGCGAGACAAAAGGCCCCTCTACATCTAGGAGTGCAGACGTAGGAGCACTGGATGGCCAAAGGCGTGGGCCGCACTTCTTTCTGAACCCCCCCCCCCACCGGGCAAGGCTCCATCCTCACTTCCTGCCATTGAATTCAGTTTACAGATGAATACTGATCTTCTCCTTCTCCCGTCTTTCAGGTGGTAGTGTTCCGTACCCCTGGGGGACACTGCACGGGCTCGGAGACCCAGCGCTAGCGGAGATCAGCCTCTCGAGACAACAGCAGATTTACCCTGAATCCTACAGCAACATGTTTTACCATTCACTCCTTCAATAGGGACTGGAGAGACAGATCAACCAGACGAACAGTTGAAATATCACCCAGACTGGATAAACAACCTATTTCCCTGAACATAGACATTGTCATCTCCCCCCGAAACAACCTAAATAAACCAACTGAACTCTGCTGCCTGAGCCTCAGCTCTAACGGTAAGGTATGGATATAATGGTAATGTATGGATATAATGGTAATGTGTGGATATAATGATAGTGTATGGATATAATGGTAATGTATGGATATAATGATAGTGTATGGATATAATGGTAATGTATGGATATAATGATAGTGTATGGATATAATGATAGTGTATGGATATAATGGTAATGTATGGATATAATGGTAATGTATGGATATAATGGTAATGTATGTATATAATGATAGTGTATGGATATAATGGTAATGTATGGATATAATGGTAATGTATGGATATAATGATAGTGTATGGATATAATGGTAAGGTATGGATATAATGATAGTGTATGGATATAATGGTAATGTATGGATATAATGGTAATGTATGGATATAATGATAATGTATGGATATAATGATAGTGTATGGATATAATGGTAATGTATGGATATAATGGTAATGTATGGATATAATGGTAATGTATGTATATAATGATAGTGTATGGATATAATGGTAATGTATGGATATAATGGTAATGTATGGATATAATGATAGTGTATGGATATAATGGTAATGTATGGATATAATGATAGTGTATGGATATAATGATAGTGTATGGATATAATGGTAATGTATGGATATAATGATAGTGTATGGATATAATGGTAATGTATGGATATAATGGTAATGTATGGATATAATGATAGTTTGTGGATATAATGGTAATGTATGGATATAATGGTAATGTATGGATATAATGGTAATGTATGGATATAATGATAGTGTATGGATATAATGGTAATGTATGGATATAATGATAGTGTATGGATATAATGGTAATGTATGGATATAATGATAGTGTATGGATATAATGGTAATGTATGGATATAATGATAGTGTATGGATATAATGGTCATGTATGGATATAATGATAGTGTATGGATATAATGGTCATGTATGGATATAATGATAGTGTATGGATATAATGGTAATGTATGGATATAATGATAGTGTATGGATATAATGATAGTGTATGGATATAATGATAGTGTATGGATATAATGGTAATGTATGGATATAATGATAGTGTATGGATATAATGGTAATGTATGGATATAATGATAGTGTATGGATATAATGATAGTGTATGGATATAATGGTAATGTATGGATATAATGGTAATGTATGGATATAATGGTAATGTATGTATATAATGATAGTGTATGGATATAATGGTAATGTATGGATATAATGGTAATGTATGGATATAATGATAGTGTATGGATATAATGGTAAGGTATGGATATAATGATAGTGTATGGATATAATGGTAATGTATGGATATAATGGTAATGTATGGATATAATGATAATGTATGGATATAATGATAGTGTATGGATATAATGGTAATGTATGGATATAATGGTAATGTATGGATATAATGGTAATGTATGTATATAATGATAGTGTATGGATATAATGGTAATGTATGGATATAATGGTAATGTATGGATATAATGATAGTGTATGGATATAATGGTAATGTATGGATATAATGATAGTGTATGGATATAATGATAGTGTATGGATATAATGGTAATGTATGGATATAATGATAGTGTATGGATATAATGGTAATGTATGGATATAATGGTAATGTATGGATATAATGATAGTTTGTGGATATAATGGTAATGTATGGATATAATGGTAATGTATGGATATAATGGTAATGTATGGATATAATGGTAATGTATGGATATAATGATAGTGTATGGATATAATGATAGTGTATGGATATAATGGTAATGTATGGATATAATGATAGTGTATGGATATAATGGTAATGTATGGATATAATGATAGTGTATGGATATAATGGTAATGTATGGATATAATGGTAATGTATGGATATAATGGTAGTGTATGGATATAATGATAGTGTATGGATATAATGGTAATGTAAGGATATAATGATAGTGTATGGATATAATGGTAGTGTATGGATATAATGATAGTGTATGGATATAATGATAGTGTATGGATATAATGGTAATGTATGGATATAATGGTAATGTATGGATATAATGATAGTGTATGGATATAATGATAGTGTATGGATATAATGGTAATGTATGGATATAATGGTAATGTGTGGATATAATGATAATGTATGGATATAATGATAGTGTATGGATATAATGGTAATGTATGGATATAATGATAGTGTATGGATATAATGATAGTGTATGGATATAATGATAGTGTATGGATATAATGATAGTGTATGGATATAATGATAGTGTATGGATATAATGGTAATGTATGGATATAATGATAGTTTGTGGATATAATGGTAATGTGTGGATATAATGATAATGTATGGATATAATGGTAATGTATGGATATAATGACAGTTTGTGGATATAATGATAATGTGTGTATATTTAGAGAACATACTGTATGTCTCTGCATCTAATCCAAACCAACATCCAACAGGACTAAAATGCAACTCCCTGCTCGACTCCCTGCTCGACTCCCTGCTCGACTCCCTGCTCGACTCCCTGCTTGACTCCCTCCTCGTCGACTCCCTGCTCGACTCCCTGCTCGACTCCCTGCTCGACTCCCTCCTCGACTCCCTCCTCGACTTCCTCCTCGTCAACTCCCTGCTCGACTCCCTGCTCGACTCCCTGCTTGACTCCCTGCTTGACTACCTCCTCGTCAACCCCCTGCTCGACTCCCTCCTCGTCGACCCCCTGCTCGACTCCCTGCTCGACTCCCTGCTCGACTCCCTGCTTGACTCCCTCCTCGTCGACTCCCTGCTCGACTCCCTGCTCGACTCCCTGCTCAACTCCCTGCTTGACTCCCTCCTCGTCGACTCCCTGCTCGACTCCCTGCTCGACTCCCTCCTCGTCGACCCCCTGCTCGACTCCCTCCTCGTCGACTCCCTGCTCGACTCCCTGCTCAACTCCCTGCTTGACTCCCTCCCTGCTCGACTCCCTGCTCGACTCCCTCCTCGTCGACTCCCTGCTCGACTCCCTGCTCGACTTCCTGCTCGACTCCCTGCTCGTCGACTCCCTGCTCGACTCCCTGCTCGACTCCCTGCTCGACTCCCTGCTCGACTCCCTTCTCGTCGACTCCCTGCTCGACTCCCTGCTTGACTCC
The DNA here is from genome assembly GCF_036934945.1 of Oncorhynchus masou masou. NCBI lineage: Eukaryota > Metazoa > Chordata > Actinopteri > Salmoniformes > Salmonidae > Oncorhynchus > Oncorhynchus masou. Next base: position 88,995,075 of record NC_088243.1, read on the forward strand.
CTTCTCGTCGACTCCCTTCTCGACTCCCTGCTCGACTCCCTGCTCGACTCCCTCCTCGACTCCCTCCTCGACTCCCGAGTGATTAAAAGTCCAACTCCTTGGAAGATATCAATTATTCTGTTGATAGAAGGTTTTCTAAACTTAGTGTATAGACTTTAATGTATGTGACTCTCACACAGGAAGCCACCTGGATGAGATATCGGCCAGCGGAGGTCGGCGAACCTGACTGCTCTTAGCGGTGACCTTTCTAGAGTGAAATGCTGTTTCTCACTTCGTCCGAACCAAACAGCAGGAAGCTTTGAAACATTTCCACCACTGTCACCACCATTCTCGTTGTTGTTGAGTAATGGTCTTCCAAGATAAAGAGCTGCTCGCTTTCTCAACACGAAAAATGATCTGTCTAGTAGAGATTGCAATGCAGTCAACAGGCATGTTTCTGTGGCTGGACTAAGAAAGAAAAACAAAAGAAAGATTGAAAGAAAAAAGGGGTGAGGAAGAGACGAGAAGCGTCTGGGTTTTTGGAGAAAGAATTAGGGGTGAGGAAGAGACGAGAAGCGTCTGGGTTTTTGGAGAAAGAAAAAGATTGAGAGGCAGGGAAGACAGACACAAACAGAAATAGGAATGTTTGATCAGTCCTTCTTCTTCAGCTGGAGATTTGCAGTGGAGCACATCGTTATTGTGAAAGCGTCTTGGCTGTGGTCCATGTGCTCTGTGTCTGTGGAACTCCCAGCCTGCTTTCGTCTCCCAGGAGGTCCCTGGTACTGTTTCTGGTAAGTCCTGAGTAATACTGTGTAGTAACAGTGTGTCAGAACCAGAGGAACAGCACACTTCTCCCGTCCGTCAGCCTCCCTCCCTGCTAGCTACAAGGCTAAAGGACTAAAGGAAACATTAAGGAGGATTACTACAGAAAGAGAAATGTCCAGCGGTCGGAGAAGCAATATGGACAGCTAAGATTCTCCTTATCCCCACTGGTGATTCTCTTTTTTTCTCCAAACACTCCCCAAACGGTGATCCTCAAACTGACATACAGACCAAGCTAGGGGGGCTGCAGTCGGTCTGGGTAGAAGAAGAGACAGAAACTGTGGACCAGAGGAGAACAAGAGAGGCTCCAGAACTCCCCAGCAGAGCAGCAAAGCTCCCCCAGACCGAGGCACCTTCCTGGGTGTAGAGATGGAGACGGAGAGGGGTCATATGTCTGTGAGGAGGGGGGTAAGCTGGAGCCCAGGTGGGGGGAAGAAGTCCCTTCAGGGGGGGCAGGGTAGGGATGTGGACACCGGCAACAGAGAGAGCAATGCATCTTGGGAGAAGCGGGACTACAGAGGAATCAAAGGACAGGTGACATCGACCTCCACCAATCAGCTGGCTCGGAAAACCAGTAAGTTTGATGTTTATTCTGTTTACATGGCTTTGGTTTCTAGTTAGTCTGTAGTTAGTCTGGCTTCTTTTTGGATAACTTATCTGCTACACTGCAACAACAGGAGCAAATGTGGAACGTAATGGAACTACAGTGATGTGAATCTGAGATGCAGTAGTTGAAATCAAGGACAAAACAGTCCGTTTCAACGAACTGTTTTGAAGTGATGACAGAGGTAGGGTATATACAGAGGTAGGGGTATATACAGAGGTAGGGGTATATACAGAGGTAGGGGTATATACAGAGGTAGGGGTATATACAGAGGTAGGGGTATATACAGAGGTAAGGGTATATACAGAGGTAGGGGTATATACAGAGGTAGGGGTATATACAGAGGTAGGGGTATATACAGAGGTAGGGGTATATACAGAGGTAAGGGTATATACAGAGGTAGGGTATATACAGAGGTAGGGTATATACAGAGGTAAGGGTATATACAGAGGTAAGGGTATATACAGAGGTAGGGTATATACAGAGGTAGGGGTATATACAGAGGTAGGGGTATATACAGAGGTAGGGTATATACAGAGGTAGGGTATATACAGAGGTAAGGGTATATACAGAGGTAGGGTATATACAGAGGTAGGGTATATACAGAGGTAGGGTATATACAGAGGTAAGGGTATATACAGAGGTAAGGGTATATACAGAGGTAGGGGTATATACAGAGGTAAGGGTATATACAGAGGTAGGGTATATACAGAGGTAAGGGTATATACAGAGGTAAGGGTATATACAGAGGTAGGGGTATATACAGAGGTAAGGGTATATACAGAGGTAGGGTATATACAGAGGTAAGGGTATATACAGAGGTAGGGGTATATACAGAGGTAGGGTATATACAGAGGTAGGGTATATACAGAGGTAGGGTATATACAGAGGTAAGGGTATATACAGAGGTAGGGTATATACAGAGGTAGGGTATATACAGAGGTAGGGTATATACAGAGGTAAGGGTATATACAGAGGTAAGGGTATATACAGAGGTAGGGGTATATACAGAGGTAAGGGTATATACAGAGGTAGGGTATATACAGAGGTAAGGGTATATACAGAGGTAGGGGTATATACAGAGGTAAGGGTATATACAGAGGTAGGGTATATACAGAGGTAAGGGTATATACAGAGGTAGGGTATATACGGAGGTAGGGTATATACAGAGGTAAGGGTATATACAGAGGTAGGGGTATATACAGAGGTAAGGGTATATACAGAGGTAGGGTATATACAGAGGTAAGGGTATATACAGAGGTAGGGGTATATACAGAGGTAGGGGTATATACAGAGGTAAGGGTATATACAGAGGTAAGGGTATATACAGAGGTAGGGTATATACAGAGGTAGGGTATATACAGAGGTAGGGGTATATACAGAGGTAGGGGTATATACAGAGTTAGGGGTATATACAGAGTTAGGGGTATATACAGAGGTAAGGGTATATACAGAGGTAGGGGTATATATAGAGGTAGGGTATATACAGAGGTAGGGGTATATACAGAGGCATGGGGTGGCAGGGTAGCCTAGTGGTTAGAGCATTGGCCTAGTAACCGAAAGGTTGAAAGGTCAAATCCCCGATCTGACAAGCTGTTCTGTCCCTGAACAAGACAGTTAACCCAATGTTCCTAGGCCATCATTGAAAATAAGATATTTTTCTTAACTGACTTGCCTTGTTAAATAAAAAAATATATACAGAGGCACACCACTGTTCAAAAGTTTGGGGTCACTTAGAAATGTCCTTGTTTTTGAAAGAAAAGCAAAAACATTTGTCTATTAATATAACATCAAATTGGTCAGAAATACAGTGTAGACATTGTTAATGTTGTAAATGACTATTGTAGCTGGAAACGGCAGATTTTTTTATGGAATATCTACATGGGCGTACAGAGGCCCATTATCAGCAACCATCACTCCTGTGTTCCAATGGCATGTTGTGTTAGCTAATCCAAGTTTATAATTTAAAAAGGATAATTGATCATTAGAAAACCCTTTTGCAATTATGTTAACACAGCTGAAAACTGTCGTGCTGATTAAAGATGCAATAATATTGGCCTCTAGACTAGTTGAGTATCTGGAGCATCAGCATTTGTGGGTTCGATTACAGGCTCAAAATGGCCAGAAACAAAGAACTTTCTTCTGTAACTCATCAGTCTATTCTTCTTCTGAGAAATTAAGGCTTTTCCATGCGAGAAATTGCCAAGAAACTGAAGATCTCGTACAACGCTGTGTACTACTCCCTTCACAGAACAGAGCAAACTGGTTTTAACCAGAATAGAAAGAGTAGTGGGAGGCCCCGGTGCACAACTGAGCAAGAGGACAAGTACATTAGAGTGTCTAGTTTGAGAAACAAACGCCTAACAAGTCCTCAACTGGCAGCTTCATTAAATAGTACCCGCAAAGCACCAGTCTCAACGTTAACAGTGGAGAGGCGACTCTGGGATGCTGGGCTTCTAGGCAGAGTTGCAAAGAAAAAGCCACATCTCAGACTTGCCAATAAAAATAAAACATTAAGATGAACACAGTCACTGGACAGAGGAACTCAGCCTAAAAGGTCATCATCCCGGAGTCTTCATTTCATCTTCAATTCATCTTACTGTATTCCCTATTTAGAGATGAGTAAGTTCAGAGTTGAAAAGCAACGAGAACAGAAAGAGAGCAGTGGGCAATATCTAACACGCAGCTGATCACTGCTGGGTTAGAGACAGTAAACTAATCACTCAGCTGATCACTGCTGGGTTAGAGACAGTAAACTAATCACTCAGCTGATCACTGCTGGGTTAGAGACAGTAAAGTAATCACTCAGCTGATCACTGCTGGGTTAGAGACAGTAACCTAATCACTCAGCTGATCACTGCTGGGTTAGAGCCAGTAAATTAATCACTCAGCTGATCACTGCTGGGTTAGAAACAGTAAACTAATCACTCAGCTGATCACTGCTGGGTTAGAGACAGTAAAGTAATCACTCAGCTGATCACTGCTGGGTTAGAGACAGTAACCTAATCACTCAGCTGATCACTGCTGGGTTAGAGACAGTAAACTAATCACTCAGCTGATCACTGCTGGGTTAGAGACAGTAAACTAATCACTCAGCTGATCACTGCTGGGTTAGAGACCGTAAACAAATCACTCAGCTGATCACTGCTGGGTTAGAGACAGTAAACTAATCACTCAGCTGATCACTGCTGGGTTAGAGACAGTAAACGAATCACTCAGCTGATTACTGCTGGGTTAGAGACAGTAAACGAATCACTCAGCTGATCACTGCTGGGTTAGAGACAGTAAACTAATCACTCAGCTGCTCACTGATGGGTTAGAGACAGTAAACTAATCACTCAGCTGATCACTGCTGGGTTAGAGACAGTAAACAAATCACTCAGCTGATCACTGCTGGGTTAGAGACAGTAAACTAATCACTCAGCTGATCACTGCTGGGTTGGAGACATCAGACTCCACGTTATGTCAGAGATGGTTAAACACTCGATGACAAATCTGTTTCCCCACCGTAAAGATGCAGACCGGGCTACCCTGACACACACACACACGCACACACACACACACACACACACACACGCACACACACATACACACACACACACACACACGCGCACACACACACATGTGCACACATACACACGCACACACACATACACACAGACACACGCGCACAGACACATGCACACACACGCACACACACACAGACACACACACACACACACACACACACACACACACACACACACACACACACACACACACACACACACACACACACACAAGGCTCTATACCCAGGCCCAGTCCAGACCGTAATGGACGAAGGGTTGTTGGAAAAGGACTAAATAATAAGTTCTGTCCAGATCATTATCGTCATGCTGCTACAGAGAGAGGAAAGCACAGTTGGAGTCGTTCATTTATAACCGGAATGAGAGAGAGAGAAACACATCAGTGACGAAGGAAAACACTGTGATCTCATTACAGAGTAATGTGGAAAACCCCTCAGACAGAGTGTGTGTGTGTCTGTGTGTCTGTGTGTGTGTGTGTGTGTGCGTGTGTGTGCGCATGTGTCTGTGTGTGTGCGTGTGTGTGCGCATGTGTCTGTGCGCGTGTGTCTGTGTGTATGTGTGTGTGCGTGTGTATGTGTGCACGTGTGTGTGCGCGTGTGTCTGTGCGCGTGTGTCTGTGTGCGTGTGTCTGTGTGTGTGTGTGTGTGTATGTGTGTGTGCGTGTGTATGTGTGTATGTGTGCACGTGTGTGTGTGTGCGCGTGTGTCTGTGAGCGCGTGTTTGCGTGTGTGTGTGAAAGTGTGCGCGCTTGTGTGTGTATGTGTGTGCGTGTGTATGTGTGTGTGTGTGTTTGTGCGCGCATGTGTATGTGTGTGTGTGTGTGTTTGTGCGCGCATGTGTGTGTGTGTGTGTTCGTACAGAACTGGGATATAGATGAGCCCACTATACTGAGGTGAAGCAGGGAGCTTGATATCGTCAGAACAGATGAACTAATTACAGACTTACAAGACGTTGTCATGGAGAAGCATAGCAGGAAACATTGACGTTATGACTCTGTAGTTAGTAGAGGCAGTCAATTCAATTAAAGTCTATAATTCACCTGATTGGAGAGTAAACATAGAGTATAAAGTACAGGCAAACAACATCTAACTATCTGACCGTGTCTGGGCAGAGATTTAATCCTGTGTTTAGTAGTTGTGTCTGAGCAGAGATTGAATTGTGTGTTTAGTAGTAGTATCTGAGTAGAGTTTTTAGTAGTAGTGTCTGAGTAGAGATTTAATCCTGTGTTTAGTAGTAGTATCTGAGTAGAGATTGAATTGTGTGTTTAGTAGTAGTGTCTGAGTAGAGTTTTAGTAGTAGTGTCTGAGTAGAGTTTTAGTAGTAGTATCTGAGTAGAGTTTTAGTAGTAGTGTCTGAGTAGAGTTTTAGTAGTAGTGTCTGAGTAGAGTTTTAGTAGTAGTGTCTGAGTAGAGTTTTAGTAGTAGTGTCTGAGTAGAGTTTCAGCTTTGAGCTCCTATCACACAGCAATACTGTAAAGTAACTAACAACCTCTCTGAGAAAACTGGCACACACAATGTTTAAAGTATTTTTTTGTGCGAGCGCACCTTTGACAAATGGGATCCCAAGAAGAAAGGCAGAGATTGGCTTTGGCAATGTAAACATATGTTTCCCAATTCCAAGGAAGCCCTTTTGAATTGAGAGAGTGAAAGACTCAGGTCAGACCAGAGTGAGAGGGAAGTTACGACAGTGGGAGGGAGCATCATTGCCAAGGGCCAAGTTGTGTCTCTGTTGGAGGAAAGCAAAGGAAGTTCATGTCCCTCCCTGCAGGTTGAAGCCCAGAGAGAAGGACTCTGGAGTTCATGGAGGGAAGACAGAGATGGACCACCTGGAGAGGACAGACAGAGAGGGAACGCCTGGAGAGGCCAGACAGAGAGGGAACGCCTGGAGAGGCCAGACAGAGAGGGAACGCCTGGAGAGGCCAGACAGAGAGGGACCACCTGGAGAGGAGAGACAGAGAGATAGCACATGGAGAGGCCAGAAAGAGAGTGAACGCCTGGAGAGGCCAGACAGAGAGGGAACGCCTGGAGAGGCCAGACAGAGAGGGAACGCCTGGAGAGGCCAGACAGAGAGGGACCACCTGGAGAGGCCAGACAGAGAGGGACCACCTGGAGAGGAGAGACAGAGAGATAGCACATGGAGAGGCCAGAAAGAGAGTGAACGCCTGGAGAGGCCAGACAGAGAGGGAACGCCTGGAGAGGCCAGACAGAGAGGGACCGCCTGGAGAGGAGAGACAGAGAGGGAACGCCTGGAGAGGCCAGACAGAGTGGGACCGCCTGGAGAGGCCAGACAGAGAGGGAACGCCTGGAGAGGCCAGACAGAGAGGGAACGCCTGGAGAGGCCAGACAGAGAGGGACCACCTGGAGAGGAGAGACAGAGAGGGAACGCCTGGAGAGGCCAGACAGAGAGGGAACGCCTGGAGAGGCCAGACAGAGAGGGAACGCCTGGAGAGGCCAGACAGAGAGGGACCACCTGGAGAGGAGAGACAGAGAGGGAACGCCTGGAGAGGCCAGACAGAGAGGGAACGCCTGGAGAGGCCAGACAGAGAGGGACCACCTGGAGAGGCCAGACAGAGAGGGAACGCCTGGAGAGGCCAGACAGAGAGGGAACGCCTGGAGAGGCCAGACAGAGAGGGAACGCCTGGAGAGGCCAGACAGAGAGGGAACGCCTGGAGAGGCCAGACAGAGAGGGACCACCTGGAGAGGAGAGACAGAGAGATAGCACATGGAGAGGCCAGAAAGAGAGTGAACGCCTGGAGAGGCCAGACAGAGTGGGACCGCCTGGAGAGGCCAGACAGAGAGGGACCGCCTGGAGAGGAGAGACAGAGAGGGAACGCCTGGAGAGGCCAGACAGAGAGGGAACGCCTGGAGAGGCCAGACAGAGAGGGACTGCCTGGAGAGGCCAGACAGAGAGGGACTGCCTGGAGAGGCCAGACAGAGAGGGAACGCCTGGAGAGGCCAGACAGAGAGGGAACGCCTGGAGAGGCCAGACAGAGAGGGACTGCCTGGAGAGGCCAGACAGAGAGGGACTGCCTGGAGAGGCCAGACAGAGAGCGACCGCCTGGACAGGGCTGACAGACAGACAGGGAGGCAGACGGGGAGGTAGGCAGGAAGAGGTCTGAGTCACCTAGCCCCGACAAGAGAGAGAGAGAGCGGGTATGTCGACAGGAAGACACTCCCTTCTCTCTCTCCACAGAGAAAAGAAGGTCAGGTGCCTAACCAAACTTTCCTAAAGGGCCTATAGGATCTTCCTATGGTCCAACCCACCAGCTGTACGCATGGTCTTTAACCTCTGGTTCCTGGTCTCTACCCTCCTCTAGTTCCTGGTATAACTCAACATGGTCTTTAACCTCTGGTTCCTGGTCTAAACCCTCCTCTGGTACTTGGTCTAACTCAACATGGTCTTTAACCTCTAGTTCCTGGTCTAACTCAACATGGTCTTTAACCTCTGGCACCTGGTCTAACTCAACATGGTCTTTAACCTCTGGCACCTGGTCTAACTCAACATGGTCTTTAACCTCTGGCACCTGGTCTAACTCAACATGGTCTCTACCCTCCTCTGGCACCTGGTCTAACTCAACATGGTCTCTACCATCCTCTGGTTCCTGGTCTAACTCAACATGGTCTCTACCATCTAGTTCCTGGTCTAACTCAACATGGTCTCTACCATCCTCTGGTTCCTGTTCTAACTCAACATGGTCTCTACCATCTAGTTCCTGGTCTAACTCAACATGGTCTCTACCATCCTCTGGTTCCTGGTCTAACTCAACATGGTCTCTACCATCTAGTTCCTGGTCTAACTCAACATGGTCTCTACCCTCCTCTGGCACCTGGTCTAACTCAACATGGTCTCTACCATCCTCTGGTTCCTGGTCTAACTCAACATGGTCTTTAACCTCTGATTCCTGGTCTAACTCAACATGGTCTTTAACCTCTGGTTCCTGGTCTAACTCAACATGGTCTTTAACCTCTGATTCCTGGTCTAACTCAACATGGTCTTTAACCTCTGATTCCCGGTCTAACTCAACATGGTCTCTACCATCTAGTTCCTGGTCTAACTCAACATGGTCTCTACCCTCTGATTCCTGGTCTAACTCAACATGGTCTTTAACCTCTGGTTCCTGGTCTAACTCAACATGGTCTCTACCCTCTGATTCCTGGTCTAACTCAACATGGTCTTTAACCTCTGATTCCTGGTCTAACTCAACATGGTCTTTAACCTCTGATTCCCGGTCTAACTCAACATGGTCTTTAACCTCTGGTTCCTGGTCTAACTCAACATGGTCTTTAACCTCTGGTTCCTGGTCTAACTCAACATGGTCTTTAACCTCTGGTTCCTGGTCTAACTCAACATGGTCTTTAACCTCTGGTTCCTGGTCTAACTCAACATGGTCTCTACCATCCTCTGGTACCTGGTCTAACTCAACATGGTCTCTACCCTCTGATTCCTGGTCTAACTCAACATGGTCTTTAACCTCTGGTTCCTGGTCTAACTCAACATGGTCTCTACCCTCCTCTGGTTCCTGGTCTAACTCAACATGGTCTCTACCCATCCTCTGATTCCTGGTCTAACTCAAAGAGAAACAGCTGAGGCTGATCGAGTGTCAGACCATATATTCAGATGACATTACAGGATGAGAGTGTTCGGCAGCGAATCGTGTTTTCATGGTTAATTAATGATTTTGAGAGCAATGTTTTTGTAGCATGTAACATTATTATAATATTTAACCTTTATTTAACAGGCAAGTCAGTTTTAAGAACAAATTCTTATTTACAATGAAGGCCTAGTAACAGTGGGTTAACTGCCGTGTTCAGGTGCAGAATGACATATTTTTTTTTACCTTGTCAGCTCAGGGATTCGATCCTGAAACCTTTCGGTTACGAGTCCAACGCTCTAACCACTAGGCTAGGCTAAAGTTTGGCAGCTTGTAACATCCCCCATATGATGTCCTCACCTCACTGGTGATCAAGGGGGTTTATGTGTTTATCTTTCTGGTTTCACTCGTATTCTGAGTGTCATATTTATTCAATCTAAAATACAGTCTACGTTTGGAAATGTAAAATCATCTACTATCATCTCTATGATGGCACTATTCAACCTCTGTAACTGCTCTGTCTGCGCCACAGTCAATGTGAAGTCAGTTTGTGTGTGTGTGTGTGTGTGTGTGTGTGTGTGTGTGTGTGTGTGTGCGTGTGTGCGTGTGTGTGTGTGCGCGCTGGATTGAGCCTGTGCTGTGCGCGCTGTTGGGACCAGCAGCTTTTGCAACGAAAACGAAATCCGATCCTCTGTCGAGCAGAGCAGCAGAAAGGGGGTGTGGGGGAAGCAGATACAGTTCAATTGGAAAAGCTCGTGGAACGGTAACTAAAGAGCGGAGGTCTCTGACTTTTAAAAAGGTAAGGAAAGACTGAAAAGGGAGTAGTGAAGTGACTTTGTAACTTCCTCGGGAGAGCAGAAAACGTATCGCTAAATGTATTTCCACTCTAAACTCTGACGCTTTCCTTTGGTTTTTAAAGCTAGAGAGAAGTTGAATCGTTTTGTAACTTAGAATGTGCCTTTTCTTTATTTATCCAGGTATGTGCGGTGAAATAACGTTTATGGATGTTTTATGGACTTTCCATAGTGTAACTTTTTCTCTCGTAAATGGGATTGAATTCACACTTGATGAATGTTCCAGCATGTGATGCGGTAATTTAATGTAGTGGAAAATTGAATCCACGCTACTTCATGGCCATATGACATCTGTGATTTCTGTCCGAAGTTTAGTCTACAAACAAAAACGGTTGACTGTCATCATAGTTCTGCTTTGCACTCGTCACTTTTTGGCATTTTTATTGAACCTTTATTTAACAAGGTAAGTCAGTTAAGAACAAGTTCTTATTTACAATGACGGCCTAGGAACAGTGTGTTAACTGCCTTGTTCAGGGGCAGAACGACTGATTTGTACCTTGTCAGCTCGGGGATTTGATCTAGCAACATTTCAGTTACTAGTCCAAAGCTCTAACCACTAGGCTACCCTGCCGCCCCTTTTGGGTTAATACATTTACCAAATAACGGTCATTAAATGCCATTTATTCAATTGTACTGCGCACATATAACTCAATGTGTCCTACCATTGCACAAGGCAAACGTCAGGAGAAAATAACTATTTTGGTCGTCAATATTTCATTATCATATCAGAATGCTCTTGATTGATGGTTTGTGTGTTTGCGCAACTATGCGTCACCTGATAGGTGTAATGAGTTCCAAATGGCACCCTATTCGCTACATAGTCAACTCGCTCTCTCTCCTTCCCCCTCTCTCTATCTCTCTCTGCCCCCCCCCCTCCTGGTCTGGTCGGGTCGGGTCGACTGGCTGTAAACTGTAGTTGGAGGGATCATCATGCTATTTAATCTAAGACCCACTCAGAGCCAGGAAGATCTGCCTTTAATATGAACACCCTGGGAAAGCTAAGTGTGTCCCAAATGGTGCCCTATTCCCTATATAGTCCACTACTTTTCCATAAGGTTCTGGTCAAAAGTAGTGGACTACAGGTAGGGGATAGGGTGCCATGTGGAATGCGGCCCCCCAAGTCTGAGTTTGGAGCCAGCTGGTTGGCTGCTTTAGTCGTTGTTGTGATTGGCTAGGACACCGTGGTTCCCATCAGTCGATGTACAGTAGCTGTCTGGATGGTCGTGGTCGTGATGTGGAGAGAGGTTGAAGGTTTGCCTGTCTGGATGGCCGTGATGTGGAGAGAGGTTGAAGGTTTGCCTGTCTGGATGGCCGTGATGTGGAGAGGTTGAAGGTTTGCCTGTCTGGATGGCTGTGATGTGGAGAGAGGTTGAAGGTTTGCCTGTCTGGATGGCCGTGATGTGGAGAGGTTGAAGGTTTGCCTGTCTGGATGGCTGTGATGTGGAGAGAGGTTGAAGGTTTGCCTGTCTGGATGACCGTAATGTGGAGAGGTTGAAGGTTTGCCTGTCTGGATGGTCGTGATGTGGAGAGAGGTTGAAGGTTTGCCCGTCTGGATAGTCGTGATGTGGAGAGAGGTTGAAGGTTTGCCTGTCTGGATGGCCGTGATGTGGAGAGAGGTTGAAGGTTTGCCTGTCTGGATGGCCGTGATGTGGAGAGGTTGAAGGTTTGCCTGTCTGGATGGCCGTGATGTGGAGAGGTTGAAGGTTTGCCTGTCTGGATGGCCGTGATGTGGAGAGAGGTTGAAGGTTTGCCTGTCTGGATGACCGTAATGTGGAGAGGTTGAAGGTTTGCCTGTCTGGATAGTTGTGATGTGGAGAGAGGTTGAAGGTTTGCCTGTCTGGATGGCCGTGATGTGGAGAGGTTGAAGGTTTTCCTGTCTGGATAGCCAGGATGTGGAGAGAGGTTGAAGGTTTGCCTGTCTGGATGGCCGTGATGTGGAGAGAGGTTGAAGGTTTGCCTGTCTGGATGGCCGTGATGTGGAGAGAGGTTGAAGGTTTGCCTGTCTGGATGGCCGTGATGTGGAGAGGTTGAAGGTTTGCCTGTCTGGATGGCCGTGATGTGGAGAGGTTGAAGGTTTGCCTGTCTGGATGACCGTAATGTGGAGCGGTTGAAGGTTTGCCTGTCTGGATGGCCGTGATGTGGAGAGAGGTTGAAGGTTTGCTGCGGTGCCAGCTGTGTCAGGGGTGTTGTTTTAATAGTGATGGTGTCTGGACAGAGGCAGAGCTGGATCTGAATTCCAGTGAATCACAGTCAGAAACACAGTTAGAGATCTCCACGGTGAAGACCTCACCTACTAAAACCAGGATCTCAGGAATAGAAAACAGAATAGTCATGGTATGCGTAACCCGGGAAGATAAACGTGAAATACAATAGTCCGTGAGGATTGTTTGTGATTGTCTGTCGTAGTGATTGATCAGAATAACACACACAAACAATATACATTTCCTCCCATTCCAGGGAATGTAAAGACTCGAGGAGGGATATTTTAGAGCAGTATCCTCAGTGCAAAGGCATTTCAAACGATCCTCCAGGATACTGGTGATGGAGAGGTACATAGACCGGTGGCTGAAACGGTAGGGAACATAGAGCTGTGGATGAAATGGAGAGGTACATAGAGCTGTGGATGAAATGGAGAGGAACATAGAGCTGTGGATGAAATAGAGAGGTACATAGAGCTGTGGGTGAAATTGAGAGGTACATAGAGCTGTGGATGAAATGGAGAGGTACATAGAGCTGTGGATGAACTGGAGAGGTACATAGAGCTGTGGATGAAATGGAGAGGTAGATAGAGCTGTGGATGAAATGGAGAGGTACATAGAGCTGTGGATGAACTGGAGAGGTACATAGAGCTGTGAATGAAATAGAGAGGTACATAGAGCTGTGGGTGAAATAGAGAGGTACTGGATGGAGGTACATAGAGCTGTGGGTGAAATAGAGAGGTACATAGACCTGTGGATGAAATGGAGAGGTACATAGAGCTGTGGATGAACTGGAGAGGTACATAGAGCTGTGGATGAACTGGAGAGGTACATAGACCTGTGGATGAAATGGAGAGGTACATAGAGCTGTGGATGAACTGGAGAGGTACATAGAGCTGTGGATGAAATGGAGAGGTACATAGAGCTGTGGATGAAATGGAGAGGTATATAGAGCTGTGGATGAAATGGAGAGGTACATAGAGCTGTGGATGAACTGGAGAGGTACATAGAGCTGTGGATGAAATGGAGAGGTACATAGAGCTGTGGAAGAAATGGAGAGGTACATAGAGCTGTGGATGAAATGGAGAGGTACATAGAGCTGTGGATGGAATGGAGAGGTACATAGAGCTGTGGATGAAATGGAGAGGTACATAGAGCTGTGGAAGAAATGGAGAGGTACATAGAGCTGTGGATGAAATGGAGAGGTACATAGAGCTGTGGATGAACTGGAGAGGTACATAGACCTGTGGATGAAATTGAGAGGTACATAGAGCTGTGGAAGAAATGGAGAGGTACATAGAGCTGTGGATGAAATGGAGAGGTACATAGAGCTGTGGATGAAATAGAGAGGTACATAGAGCTGTGGATGAACTGGAGAGGTACATAGAGCTGTGGATGAAATGGAGAGGTACATAGAGCTGTGGATGAACTGGAGAGGTACATAGAGCTGTGGATGAAATGGAGAGGTACATAGAGCTGTGGATGAACTGGAGAGGTACATAGAGCGTGGATGAAATGGAGAGGTACATAGAGCGTGGATGAAAAGGAGAGGTACATAGAGCTGTGGATGAACTGGAGAGGTACATAGAGCGTGGATGAAAAGGTTTACAATGAATAAAGGGTTGATCTACAGCCTTGAAGACATTATAAAGTCATGCCTGATACTCAGAGACTGACTGAGGCAGTGATTTAGTCCCAAATAGAACCCTATTCCCCTATCCTATTCCTTACACAGTGCCCCATAGGGCTCTGATCCCACAGTAGTGCACTATGTCGGGAATAGGGTGCCATTTGGGAACGCTGAGAGGGAATGTTCTGGGCTGCTGAGGAATGCTTGGTGAGAGACCAGATGGTAGAGAGGAAAAACTTTCTCCTGCTCTGAACGGAGCTCTTAAACTCGGATAATAAAACCAAGCATCCATTTTCAACAGAAACACTGTTTGTTTTTTATTTTTATTTTTTATTTTTTTTTAATCACATTGTCTAAATAATGAGCCTCAGTGCCAAGTCATCATAGTCAACATATTATATTACTGAAAAATAGTTGATTTGTCTGAAATGCTTTCCTAAAAATGAAATGCTAAACCTGAACCTTAAATATCCAATGCAGCCGTTTTTATCTGAGTGAAAAATGAAGTACCTTAATGTGTTTGTTTTCAAAAGAATTGGCAAAAAGGAACAACAAATAGCTTCTTAGCCAAATAGCAATTTTGCTGGGAGTGGTCTGAGTGGGGAGGGTAAAACTTAAAATCTAGCTTTTATTGGCAGAGAGGTTTGAAACTCTTTCTTATTGGTCTATAAACTAATTTACAGCATGGTGATGTCACCATGGAAAGCCCAACGTGTCATCCCATCAAATCAGGCTGACATTTCAGTCAGTTTTACACTAAAAGGACATGATCATAATTTTACAGTATTATTCCATCTTTATAAGTGTGGAAACACATTTAAAACACATGAAAATCACATTTTTTTTTTGACTGCACTGGGATTGTAGCCCTTTCCTGAAATCAAATGACCTTGTGGCCTCATGGGTGGAATGTTTATATATTTGGAATGTTTATATATATAACTCAGAAAATCCAGCGTTTTACGTCAAACAGTTTTGTTTGATTTCAGTCTTCTGTGACATATATAAAGTGTAATATTGGGATGCAAACTCAACATGTGATACATTTCATCTCTTTATCTGACACGGTACAGGTGTCTTCTTTTCTTAAGCCCATAACCATGTGTGTGAGGTGTAATACTTTTGTTTCAAAGTAGATTGGTTTAAGACTACCAAGAAACCCTCCGTTTGACCCTGATTTAGCCCACTGCAGTAAAAGGTTCAACCTAAGACCTGTAGTATTTGTTCAACTTTTGTCGAGCAGGATGTTCTCTTTTGTGAAAGTGTTTGTTTAAACATTTGTCCACAGTCTAGTCAGAGCTACGTTTTACCATGGCCAGTCTGAACAGTGAAACACCAAACCAGTCCGTGAACTAACTAACTAACTAACTAACTAACTAACTAACTAACTAACTAACTAACTAACTACCACATTTGGTTGGAGGGATTACACAGTACAGCACCAGGTAATGATAACCATATGTAGCAGAAACAATTATGTGGCTTTTTAAATAGTACAGCAACACTGCCTTTTTAAACAGTAGAGCTACACTGCCTTTTTAAATAGTACAGCTACACTGCCTTTTTAAATAGCACAGCTACACTGCCTTTTTAAATAGTACAGCTACACTGCCTTTTTAAATAGCACAGCTACACTGCCTTTTTAAATAGCACAGCTACACTGCCTTTTTAAACAGTACAGCTACACTGTCTGTTTAAATAGTACAGCTACACTGCATTTTTAAATAGTACAGCTACACTGCCTTTTTAAATAGTACAGCTACACTAACTTTTTAAATAGTACAGCTACACTGCATTTTTAAATAGGACAGCTACACTGCCTTTTTAAATAGCACAGCTACACTGCCTTTTTAAATAGTACAGCTACACTGCCTTTTTATATAGTACAGCTACACTGCCTTTTTAAATAGTACAGCTACACTGTCTGTTTAAATAGTACAGCTACACTGCCTTTTTAAATAGTACAGCTACACTGCCTTTTTAAATAGTACAGCTACACTGCCTTTTTAAATAGCACAGCCACACTGCCTTTTTAAACAGTACAGCTACACTGTCTGTTTAAATAGTACAGCTACACTGCCTTTTTAAATAGTACAGCTACACTGCCTTTTTAAATAGTACAGCTACAATGCCTTTTTAAATAGTACAGCTACACTGCCATTTTAAATAGTACAGCTACACTGCATTTTTAAACAGTACAGCTACACTGCCTTTTTAAACAGTACAGCTACACTGCCTTTTTAAATAGCACAGCTACACTGCCCTTTTAAATAGTACAGCTACACTGCCTTTTTAAATAGCACAGCTACACTGCCATTTTAAATAGCACAGCTACACTGCCCTTTTAAATAGCACAGCTGCACTGCATTCAGAATGTTTTCTAACCTCTTGACTTTTTCCCACGTTGTTGTGCTAAAGCCTGAATTTAAAATGAATTAAATTGAGATTTTGTGTCACTGGCCTACACACAATACCCCATAATGTCAAAGTGGAATTATGTTTTTTTGTAATTTCTACAAATTATTTAAAAAATGAAAAGCTGAAATTTCTTAAATCAATAACTATTCAACCCCTTTGTTATGGTAAGCTTAAATAAGTTCAGGAGTAAATTAAAAAGTGCTTAACAAGTCACATAATGAGTTGCACTGTGTGCAATAATAGTGTTTAATGTACTTTTTGAATGACTACCTCATCTCTGTACCCCACACATATCTGTTAAGGCCCTCAGTCAAGCAGTGAATTTCAAACACAAAACCATGGACAGTGCCTCACAAAGAAACTCACCTATTGGTAGATAAAAAAAATGTTTTTTTAACGATAAAAAAAAGCGGACAAGTATTTCTTTGAGCATGGTGAAGTTATTACCACTCTTCAGATTTTCAAGCATGGTGGTGGCTGCATCTTGTTATGGGTATGCTTGTCATTGGCAAGGACTAGGGAGTTTATTTTAGGATATAAAAAAAAAACGGAATAGAGCTAAGCAGCTGCAATATCCTAGAGGCTTTCCAACAAACACTGGGAGACAAATTCACCTTTCAGCGGGACATTAACCTTAAACACAAGGCCAATTATACACTGGATTTGCTTATCAAGACGACATCGAATGTCCCCGAGTGGCCTAGTTACTGTTTTGACTTAAATCGTCTTGAAAATCGATGGCACGACTTGAAAATGGTTGTCTAGCAATGATCAACAACCAACTTGACAGTGATTGAAGAATTTAGAAAATAATAATGTGCAAATATTGTACAATCCAGGTGTGCAAAACTCTTAGAGAATTACAATATTCTAACATGCATTGACTCAGCAGTGTCAATACTTATGAAATTAGATATTTTTTGTATTTCATTTTTTCAGTAAATTTGAAAAAGACTCAAAAATGTTTTCACTTTGTCATTATGGGGTTTTATGTGTCGATAGGTGAGATGTAAAAAATGTTATCCATTATGAATTCAGCCTGTAACACAACTAAATGTGGAATAAGTGAATTTATGTCACTGTCTCCTCAGACTTAATACCTTGTCCTCGTTGGTTCACATTAGTTTGAACATTTACCAAGCTTGTTGTTGAGGGAACGCTTTCAACGGAGGTGTTGAAATTGTTTCTTTTGTTTTCTCTAAAAGATGATCGCTAACTAACACACGTCCCCAGTCCGTTCTGGGGTTATGAGTTCAATGAATTTGTACAAGCTTTTGTTGCTGTCATCAAATAACAATCTTGATTTATCTCTCTCTCCCCACCGTCCTCCATCACTCCTTCTCTCTCTCTCTCTCTCTCTCTCTCTCCCCACTGTCCTCCATCACTCCTTCTCTCTCTCTCCCCACCGTCCTCCATCACTCCTTCTCTCTCTCTCTCTCTCTCTCTCTCTCTCTCCCCACCGTCCTCCATCACTCCTCTCTCTCTCTCCCCACCGTCCTCCATCACTCCTCTCTCTCTCTCCCCACCGTCCTCATCACTCCTTCTCTCTCTCTCTCTCCCCACCGTCCTCCATCACTCCTTCTCTCTCTCTCCCCACCGTCCTCCATCACTCCTTCTCTCTCTCTCTCTCTCTCCCCACCGTCCTCCATCACTCCTTCTCTCTCTCTCTCTCTCTCTCTCTCTCTCTCTCTCTCTCCCCCCACCGTCCTCCATCACTCCTTCTCTCTCTCTCTCTCTCTCTCTCTCTCTCTCCCCACCGTCCTCCATCACTCCTTCTCTCTCTCTCCCCACCGTCCTCCGTCACTCCTTCTCTCTCTCTCTCCTCTCTCTCTTCCTGCATCCCTCCCTCCCCCTCCTCCTCTCTTACTTTCCCTTCCTCTACCCCCCCCCAGACCTGACACGTAGCGCCAGCCTATCAGAGAAGGAGTTGAAGGAGGCGAGGGTGAGGTCACAGATCATCGCGGCCCAGTTGACCGTCCCGTCTGGCTGCTCCAACTCCCGCGGGGTCCAGCTCTTCAACCGCCGCCAGCAGAGAGTCAACGCCTTCACGCTAGAGAGCTGCGGGGAAAGAACACGGGAAGAGGAGCGAGAGCAGAGAGACGGAGATACCAGGAACAACAACCTGACATGGGAAGAAGAGAGAGGGGGACCTAGTGAGGGGACAGAGACAGACAGACAACTGAACTGCAGCGGGACAAAACAACCACTCTGGTCGCCACCCTCTGGAAGTGAGGTCACCGGAAGTGACGTCATGAAGGACCCAGGTGACGAGCACATCTACGAGGAAGTGGAAACAGTGACACAGGAGAGACACTTCCAGCCGGTGAACGAGAGACAAGGGGAGGAGGAAGAGAGGAGTGGAGAGAGAGAAAGAGAGGAAATATACGAGGATATTGAGGGTGAAGTGAAGGATGAGATTATGTCAGTAAATGAAAACAACACCGGTCCAGTCAGAGAGGAAGTGGGGATGAATAGGGGGTCATACACATACCCCACAGCTCCCCCTGAGACCCGTAATGGCTTCCACAGCACCCAGGGCTCTGCTGGAGAGATCCAAAATGGCGGGCGAGTTTCTATGTCCCTGTCCAGACAGGCCCCCACCATCGTCAACCGGACAGCCAGACCCTTCTTCTCCCCGCCCACCGTACAACCCAAGTCCCCAAAGGCCAGGAGTCCCGTCATGGATAACAACATACCTCCAGCTCCCTCTTATCCTACCCCAACTCTTCCACCAGCTACCTCAGACTCCACTCCCCCTCTCCCTCCTTTCACTGCCACTCGCCCCATAGCCTTCTCCCCTCCTCCCCCTCCTCCCTCATACCCCATGCCTCCTCTCCCAGCCTTCCCCATCCATCCTCCTCCTCCCTCCCAGTCTCTCTCCAGTTCTCCCGCCATGTCTACCGTCATGTTCCCTAGGTCTACACCCGTCCCCCAGTACAACCCTCCTCCTACAGCTGCCCCAGTGTCCCAGTATCTACCCCCCAACCCTCCTGTCACCCACAACATCCCTCCTCCAAGTTCCCCGAGACCCAACACCTTTGTCCCCTTCACCCCTCAGCCTATAGGCCAACAGAACCAGCAGCAGCCAATCAAAACGGGAATCCTGGAGGAAGGGGCGGCGGCCATCAGACGATCATCGACAGCCAGGAAGTCCATGTTCACCTTTAAGGAGAAGCCTGTCATGGCACCCAACCCTGAACTCCTCTCTCTGGTCCAGGGGAACGACGATAGGAAGAAGCACGGCTCCGTTCCCGACTCAGCCCCAGAGGAGGAGCTGCTGGCTCTGGGGGCCGAGGCCTCTAACTTCCTAGCCAGGGAGGAGGTGAAGGCGGATGCTGCCAACGTGCCGGAGTGGTCCTCCTGTCTCAAGAGCTCCAGGACCAGGGAACCCAGGGGGCAGCACCAGCCAGAGCAGATCCTGACCAACGCATCAGGGAAGGGGGCCGAGCTGTTCGCTAAGCGCCAGTCCAGGATGGAGAAGTACGTAGTGGAGAACCAGAATGTCTCCGGTGGTGGAGGTGGTCAGATGAGGTCTCCGTCTCCCACAGCATCTCTGCCGCCATCTTGGGTCTATCCATCTAATATGCCTGGCCGGGTCAAAGCTATTGCTAACAACACTGACCTCAGCGCCAGGCTGACCCGGACCCTCCAGACCCCTCAGCCCTCGAACAGGAGGCCCAGCCAGCAGGCTCAAACTCCGGCCCCAGTCCCCGAGGAACCACCCTTGGAGAACGGCTGCACCAAGATAGAGATGGATCTCTCCAGGCACAAGCCCTACCAGCTCAACTCCTCCCTGTTCATCTTCAACCCAGTCCAGGACTCTACCAGCACCCTGCTGAGCGCTCTGCCCCGGGGGGCCCCGCCACCACCTAAACCCCTGGTCTCATCTGAGGCCTACTCCAGGCAGGCCTCCCTGCCCTCCTCCAACCCTCCATCACACAACTACAACAGCCTGCCCCGCTTCAGGCCTACCTTGTCACCCCCATCAGGAGGAATTGGAGGTGGGGATAACTATCCTCCTCAACACGGGGGGACTCCACAGCTGAGGGACACCAGGATCACCTCTCCTGTCTCTGCCTTCTCTCCGGACAGAGTGGCCTCTCCTCGGTCGAGCGTCCAGGCACCCAGACCCACCTTCTCTGCCAAGAGGGCAGGGATCGAACCCCAGGTGTGGAGGCCTTCTTTCTTCTACCAATAGATCTACTCTGCTTTTACTCTGTTTCTACTCTAAACTTTGATAACATGACCAAAGTACAACAGATAGACAGAAAGAGCCTTGTTTTACTATATTGCAAACAACAGATACAACGGATACACACAGTCGATTTATTAGATACCTAGATACTACAGGATTAGACATCACTGTTGTTATTTCACAGTACAAAGCTCAACATAGATTATTTCTCTACACTTAAAGCCACACATTTTGTTTGAGTTCCTTGTGGAATCTTGATTTCATGGTTTTGCTGCTTCATTAGTGCTTAAATCAAATCCCAAAAAAGGAACATTATTTTATGCCAGATTAACAGGGGAATATTTGTCAAATAGTGCAGTATATAAAAACCACTGAGTGTACTTCTGTCAGCTCCTAAAGAACATTGGAGTGAGAAATCGGGTTCACACTTTTACCAGTGTTTTTCCACTTCAAGTCTCCAGAAAGACTTACAAAGAGAAAGAGAAAGAAAGAGAGAGAGAGAGAGAGAGAGCGAGAGAATAGCAGAGAAGGGAGAGAAGAGAATAGCAGAGAATGGAGAGAGAAGAGAATAGCAGAGAAGAGAGAAGAAGAGAATAGCAGAGACCAAAAAAGAAAACAAGATACACAAAGCCCTTTAACAGATGCTCTGGCGTCTATTTTATGATCTATGATTTGTAATTTAATACAAGCTTACAGACATGAAAGTATCAGGCAGGGAACACCCTTTTAATGTCTCTGTTTCTAATATAGACTGACTGCTGTTTGAAATGGCACCCTATTCCCTGTATAGTACACTACTTTTGACCAGGGCCCATAAGGCGCAGGTCAAAAGTAGTGCACTGTCTAGGAAATAGGGTGCAATTTGAGACACAGACCTAGACTTCTGATTCTCAGTTTCTCAGCCCTTAGACGAGAACTACCAAATGATAGACCGCTATTAGCGTCCTGTGAGCCCTGACTGAGGCCATCGCTGTCAGTCATTTACACACTGCACTGCTGATAGACCGCTATTAGCGTCCTGTGAGCCTCTGACTCTGGGGCCATCGCTGTCAGTCATTTACACACTGCACTGCTGATAGACCGCTATTAGCGTCCTGTGAGCCTCTGACTCTGGGGCCATCGCTGTCAGTCATTTACACACTGCACTGCTGATAGACCGCTATTAGCATCCTGTGAGCCTCTGACTCTGGGGCCATCGCTGTCAGTCATTTACACACTGCACTGCTGATAGACTGCTATTAGCGTCCTGTGAGCCTCTGACTGAGGCCATCGCTGTCAGTCATTTACACACTGCACTGCTGATAGACCGCTATTAGCATCCTGTGAGCCCTGACTGAGGCCATCGCTGTCAGTCATTTACACACTGCACTGCTGATAGACCGCTATTAGCGTCCTGTGAGCCTCTGACTGAGGCCATCGCTGTCAGTCATTTACACACTGCACTGCTGATAGACCGCTATCAGCTTCCTGTGAGCCCTGACTGAGGCCATCGCTGTCAGTCATTTACACGCTGCACTGCTGATAGACCGCTATTAGCTTCCTGTGAGCCCTGACTGAGGCCATCGCTGTCAGTCATTTACACGCTGCACTGCTGCCATTTGACGTAACGTATCTGAAATGGTTTTTACGACTTGACTGAGCAATAATTTCAGGTGAAGGGTTTATACGTAGAACGACATAGAACGAAAATATAACTCGTGATTGTTTTCACATTTACGACGTTGTTTACTAAAACCAAATAGAGGAGCCTCAAAACATACAAGTGTTTGGAGCTAGTGGACAATTATAATAATAATAATAGGTATAGCTTCCTCATTTCTCTTATCTCTGATGCACTCATTTCCCATTCATAGAACAACAATATAGAATAAAAAAAGATGTTTTCAGATGTGTTGAT
This sequence comes from Oncorhynchus masou masou, assembly GCF_036934945.1. Taxonomy (NCBI): domain Eukaryota; kingdom Metazoa; phylum Chordata; class Actinopteri; order Salmoniformes; family Salmonidae; genus Oncorhynchus; species Oncorhynchus masou. Next base: position 89,017,830 of record NC_088243.1, read on the forward strand.
CACTAAACCAGCTTGCTGACAACAAGGATGTTGGTTGTTCTGTTTCTCTGTTCTTTTATGTCCCAATTTCTGTTTTCCAATTCTGTATCCAGAAACTTCTCTTTTTTTTCTGTTTTGGACTGTTTCTTTTTCTCTCCTGATTAAACCTTGATCCTTTCTGTTTTCCTGGAAACTTCTTTCTTTGTTTTGTCTTTTTTTGACCCTAGCCTGTCGTCTGTTTCTTCTATCCTGACGTTTTCCACTCATCTACCTTATAGTACCTGTAATCAGAACCAAAATCATTTTCTATTGCCATAGTTTACTGAAGAATATAGGACATCGACCACATGTATATCTCTGCAGGAAACCATTTGAAAGCAGTCAATAGACACCACACAAATGCATATTCCTAAAGACGAACACCAGATAAATACATCAAAGCAAAACCAACAATCAGTCTTTTTTAAAGAAGTAACAGTTTTAAAAGATTAGATCTTAAGGTAATGGAAACACCCTGTACAATATGAGTGATCACACTGCATTCCACAACCTGTTTTTTTTTGTGAAGAAAGGGTCTGAGCTTTCTAAAAGCCCCGAAGGGTTAAAAGCATTCAGACAAATAGTATGACCCCATGGCCCCTACCTTCAAAAGAATGGTATGACCCATTGGCCTTTCTTGTCTTGCATGAAAATGCTCCAGGCTCAAGGTACAGGTTACCCTTAGGCCCTAAGTAGGTACAGATATGTCACATGCTTCATAGACAACAGATGCAGACAAACAGTGCCATGCTTACTGACGGGCCCTTCCCAACAATGCAGAGTTAAACATAAGATTAAGTAAAAATAGGAAAAGTGACATAATGAATAACAAATAAAAAATAACATAGCTATATACAGGGAGTAGAAAATAACACAGCTATATACAGGGAGTAGAAAATAACATGGCTATATACAGGGAGTAGAAAATAACACAGCTATATACAGGAAGTAGAAAATAACATGGCTTTATACAGGGAGTAGAAAATAACATGGCTATATACAGGAAGTAGAAAATAACATGGCTTTATACAGGAAGTAGAAAATACCATGGGTATGTACAGGAAGTAGAAAATAACATGGCTATATACAGGTAGTAGAAAATAACATGGCTATATACAGGAAGTAGAAAATAACACAGCTATATACAGGAAGTAGAAAATAACATGGCTATATACAGGGAGTAGAATATAACACAGCTATATACAGGGAGTAGAAAATAACATGGCTATATACAGGAAGTAGAAAATAACATGGCTATATACAGGAAGTAGAAAATAACATGGCTTTATACAGGGAGTAGAAAATAACACAGCTATATACAGGAAGTAGAAAATAAGATGGCTATATACAGGAAGTAGAAAATAACATGGCTTTATACAGGGAGTAGACAATAACATGGCTTTATACAGGACGTAGAAAATAACATGGCTATATACAGGAAGTAGAAAATAACATGGCTTTATACAGGGAGTAGAAAATAACACAGCTATATACAGGAAGTAGAAAATAAGATGGCTATATACAGGAAGTAGAAAATAACATGGCTTTATACAGGGAGTAGACAATAACATGGCTTTATACAGGAAGTAGAAAATAACATGGCTATATACAGGGAGTAGAAAATAACATGGCTATATACAGGAAGTATAAAATAACATGGCTTTATACAGGAAGTAGAAAATAACATGGCTATATACAGGAAGTAGAAAATATCATGGCTATATACAGGGAGTAGAAAATAACATGGCTATATACAGGGAGTAGAAAATAACACAGCTATATACAGGGAGTAGAAAATAACACAGCTATATACAGGAAGTAGAAAATAACACTGCTATATATAGGGAGTAGACAATAACATGGCTTTATACAGGAAGTAGAAAATAACATGGCTATATACAGGGAGTAGAAAATAACATGGCTATATACAGGGAGTAGAAAATAACATGGCTATATACAGGGAGTAGAAAATAACATGGCTATATACAGGAAGTATAAAATATCATGGCTTTATACAGGAAGTAGAAAATAACATGGCTATATACAGGAAGTAGAAAATATCATGGCTATATACAGGGAGTAGAAAATAACATGGCTATATACAGGGAGTAGAAAATAACATGGCTATATACAGGAAGTAGAAAATAACACTGCTATATATAGGGAGTAGAAAATAACATGGCTATATACAGGGAGTAGAAAAATTTGGCTATATACAGAAAGTAGAAAATAACACGGCTATATACAGGAAGTAGAAAATAACATGGCTATATACAGGGAGTAGAAAATAACGCAGCTATATACAGGAAGTAGAAAATAACACTGCTATATATAGGGAGTAGAAAATAACATGGCTATATACCGGGAGTAGAAAATAACATGGCTATATACAGAAAGTAGAAAATAACACGGCTATATACAGGAAGTAGAAAATAACATGGCTATATACAGGGAGTAGAAAATAACACAGCTATATACAGGAAGTAGAAAATAAGATGGCTTTATACAGGGAGTAGAAAATAACATGGCTATATACAGGAAGTAGAAAATAACATGGCTTTATACAGGAAGTAGAAAATACCATGGGTATGTACAGGAAGTAGAAAATAACATGGCTATATACAGGTAGTAGAAAATAACATGGCTATATACAGGAAGTAGAAAATAACACAGCTATATACAGGAAGTAGAAAATAACATGGCTATATACAGGGAGTAGAATATAACACAGCTATATACAGGGAGTGGAAAATAACATGGCTATATACAGGAAGTAGAAAATAACATGGCTATATACAGGAAGTAGAAAATAACATGGCTTTATACAGGGAGTAGAAAATAACACAGCTATATACATGAAGTAGAAAATAAGATGGCTATATACAGGAAGTAGAAAATAAGATGGCTTTATTTAGGGAGTAGAAAATAACATGGCTATATACAGGGAGTAGAAAATAACATGGCTATATACAGGGAGTAGAAAATAACATGGCTATATACAGGAAGTAGAAAATACCATGGCTATATACAGGAAGTAGAAAATAACATGGCTATATACAGGAAGTAGAAAATAACACAGCTATATACAGGGAGTAGAAAATAACATGGCTATATACAGGGAGTAGAAAATAGCATGGCTATATACAGGAAGTAGAAAATACCATGGCTATATACAGGAAGTAGAAAATAACATGGCTATATACAGGAAGTATAAAATAACGCAGCTATATACAGGGAGTAGAAAATAACATGGCTATATACAGGAAGTATAAAATAACATGGCTTTATACAGGAAGTAGAAAATAACATGGCTATATACAGGAAGTAGAAAATATCATGGCAATATACAGGGAGTAGAAAATAACATGGCTATATACAGGGAGTAGAAAATAACACAGCTATATACAGGGAGTAGAACATAACACAGCTATATACAGGAAGTAGAAAATAACGCAGCTATATATAGGGAGTAGAAAATAACATGGCTATATACAGGGAGTAGAAAATAACATGGCTTTATACAGGGAGTAGAAAATAACATGGCTATATACAGGGAGTAGAAAATAACATGGCTATATACAGGGAGTAGAAAATAACATGGCTATATACAGGAAGTACCAGTACCGAGAAATGGACAGGGGTACGAGGTAATTGAGGAAGCTAGGTACTGTATATATTTGTACGGGTAAAGTGACTAGCAGCAGCGTGTGTGGTGAGTGTGAAAGAGTGTGTGTGTGTGTGTGTGGCGTCAGTACGCATGTGTGTGCATGTTATGTGTGTGTGTGGGCGCATGTGGTGTGTGTGTGTGTGTGTGCGTTGGGGTTGTCGGTGTAAGTATGTGTGAGTCTGTGGGTAGAGTCCAGTGTGTGTGTGCATAGAGTCAGTGCACAAGAGTTGGTGCAAATGGGCCAATGCAGGTAGTCTGGGACAGGTAGCCATTTTATTTACTATTTAGCAGTCTTGTTTAGAAGTCTGATTGGCTTGGGGGTAGAAGCTATTCAGGGTCCTGTTGTTTCCAGACTTGGTGCATTGGTACCGCTTGCCGTGCGGTAGCAGAGAGAACAGTGTATGGCTTGGGTGGCTGGAGTCTTTTACAGTTTTTTGGACCTTCCTCTGACACTGCCTGGTATAGAGGTCCTTGATGGCAGGGAACTCAGCCCCAGTGATGTACTGGGCCGTACGCTCTACCCTCTGTTGTGCCTTGCGGTCGCATGCCAAGCAGTTGCCATACCAAGCGGTGATGCAGCCAGTCTAGATGTTCTCGATGGTGCAGCTGTAGATTTTTTTGGGGAGAATCTGAGGGCCCATGCCAAATCTTTTCAGACTCCTGAGGGGGAAGAGGCGTTGTCGTGCCCTCTTCACAACTGTGTTGGTGTGTTTGGACGTTGATAGATCCTTAGTGATGTGGACACATAGGAACGTGAAGCTCTAGACCCGCTCCACTACAGTCACATGGATGTGAATGGGACTCCCCCTGATTACTGTAGTCCACCATCAGCTCTTTTGTCTTACTGACGTTGAGGGAGAGGTTGTTGTCCTGCCACAACACTGCCAGGTCTCTGACCTCCTCCCTATTGGCTGGTCTCATCATCGTTTACCACCATTGTGCAAAATAAACTTTCTAGTTTACCCCATTAGTTAACACTATCAATGTTTTCCTCTACTGGGTGAATTGCCAATATTAGTCACTTTTAATGCAATATACTGAAACAAAATGAAATAAGCAAGATACTTTTTTTTGCACCGCAGCAGGATTATATTGACAGGGATGACTCAGCCCGTACTCGACAGACCTGTGTGGCATAACCAATCAGAGCTGCAGTACCCCTATATGCAAATAGACCATTGCCATATATGGATCTGTGCCATCCCTTAATAAAACTGGACTGTGTTTACAGCATGAGCGATTGTGAGTAGATGCATTTGTTGTGAGTAGATACACTCATCAAAGTGAGAGCTGCATGTAGCCACATGTGAACATTTAGTTCATATCCTTTGCGACTTAGTGACTTATTAGCTCAGTTATAGATAGTTTGTAATCAGCAGTGGAGGAGTGGTCGCTTCCAACAAGAACACAAAACATGTACATTTCTAGACATCTTTGAAAAGAAACTCAGGTAAAGAGCATTTCTTCTGTCTTAATAGGGCTGTGTTGTATTTTGAGACAGAATGAGCTCAGTAGCCATTAGGCAGAGGCATCATTTGTTTTCTCTGTAATAATGGTATGGGAAGAATAATTAACTTTATTTTGTATAGTGGTTTCTTGCATCTAACAACACATTTTCGGTCACATCCTTGTCTGAAGGACAAGTGGATAAACAGGTTAATTTCAAGCCCTGCATATTTTTTTCAAAAACTCAACAACAACGAAAAACACTGAATGTAGGCTTACATTGAACACCACACATTGGCTGCTAATACAGGCTGAATGATAGAACAGCTATTTTACATGTTAGAATATTATGGGATGCATTTTCACCTTTGTTTTTGATGGTAGACCATTCTAATAGGCCTACATTAGGACCAAATAGCCACTGTTATAACTGTAACTTCAAGTGGGTACAACCTCAGTGGTTACAATAAAAGTACACCAGAAGTTGCACAGACTTCTCACAACGTTGAAGTTTGCGTTCAGCAGACCGGACATTTTCTCAGTGCCGAAAAAAAAATTGGTCAGGGAACATTGACATCGTGTTGTCGGCAAACTTAATTATGGTGTTGGAGTCATGCACAGTTGTGGGTGAACAGAGAGTACAGGAGGGGACAAAGCACGCACCCCTGAGGGACCCCTGGGTTGAGGGTCAGTGTGGTGAATGTGTTGTTGCCTGCACTCACCACTTGGGGGCCGGCCCGTCAGGAAGTCCAGGATCGAGTTGCAGAGGGAGGTGTTCAGTCCCTGGGACCTTAGCTTAGTGATGAGCTTTGAGGGCACTATGGTGTTGAACACTGAGCTGTAGTCAATGAACAGCATTCTCACATAGGTTGTTCCTTTCGTTCCAAGTGGGAAAGGGCAGTGTGGAGAGATTGCGTCTGTGGATCTGTTGGGGCGGTATTCAAATCGGAGTGGGTCCAGTGTGTCTGGGATGATGGTGTTGATGTGAGCCATGAACAGCATTTAAAAGTATTCTTGGGCACAGGGACTATGGTGGTCTGCTTGAAACATGTTGGTATTACCGACTCTGTCAAAGAGAAGATGAAAATGTCAGTGAAGACACTTGCCAGCTGGTCAGCGCATGCTCGGAGTACACGTCCTGGTAGTCCATCTGGCCCTGCGGCCTTGTGAATGTTGACTTATTTAAAGCTCTTACTCACATCGGCTACGGAGAGCGTGATCACACAGTCATCCGTAACAGCTGGTGCTCTCATAGATGCTTCAGTGTTGCTTGCCTCGAAGCGAGCATAGAAGGCCTTTAGCTTATCATACATTCATCTCTCTACCCTTGTTTAGCATCATCATGGTGTCTCACATTCATGTCTCTCTAACCTAGTTTAACATCATCACGGTGTCTCACATTCATGTCTCTCTAACCTAGTTTAACATAATCAACGTGTCTCACATTCATGTCTCTGTACATTCACATGTCTTTATACTCTTTACTCTCTCCACAGACGAGGAAGGAGGCGCCTCCAACCCCGACCCACACCACCCCCACTCCCACCAGAACACCCCAGTTCACCCGTCGGTTCAGCAGCCCAGAGGGACCCCCCACTCCCAGTGGGTTCCGGTCCCCTACCCCCCAGACCAGCATCACCTCCTCCGCATCCAGGCCCCACCACCAGGGCACCACCACACCCACCTCCCCTGTCTCCCCACCCTGGGAGACAAGGTGCCAGTCCCCCGCGGTGGTCAACCAGACCACCAAACCCTTCTCTACAGCCTCTTTATCCAGGCCTAAACCATCCACTACCACCTTACCTATATCGCCTGTATCTCCCTGGGGGTCCCGCTGTCAATCCCCTAACATCAACCAGACAACCAAGCCTTTCTCCACCTCCACCACCATCTCCAACTCTTCCTCTTCCAGACCCTCTCACCAAGGCACCATCACCTCTCCTCTCTCCCCCTCACCCCTATCCCCTCCCTGGGGTTCCAGATGCCAGTCTCCCATTGTCAGCCCCAACAACTCCAAGGCAAACCATCGCCTGTTAGCCAAGAACATCATCAACGCCGCCAAACGTAAAAACAGCCCGTCCCCAGGTGCTCTGAGCGGCCACAATCTCCCAATCTCCCCACTAGGTGACAACACCACCCACCAGCACCACCAGGGCTACGACCACAGTAGCAGCAGCTCCAAGCCCCCCTTCAGCCCCTACCAGTCCAGGGCCATGGGGTGCCAGTCTCCCCCTTTCGCCAGCCCTCCTCCCACCCCTACAGGGGTGATCCGGTCCCCAGTAAGGCTCTACAACACCAGGTCCCTCACTGACTCGGATGCTTCGGTGGAGTCGGAGGACTCTGGGCTGAGGTCTCCAGGACTGCAGCGTACCCACAACACCTGTCCCCGGGGCTGGGGCGGCAGCCTGAGGGTGAAGAGGGGCAGTTTTGGCACCGACCTCTAGGGGGAGCCGGGGAGAGAGGGTCAGGAGAAAGGACCATTAAGTGAAATAAGAGAAAGACAATGGACAATTCTTAATTTCATTGACCTATAGGAGCATCTAAGATGGAGGGCCAGCTCAGTGCTTGCCTCACAGGGGAGATATGGAAAGGACTTTGAAAGGAACTGACCTTGTGTGTTTGTTGCTTTGTAGTAAGGGACAATAATGTTGACCACACAGTAAAGAACCTGATGCCCTTACAATGCAGCTGGGACATAGAAGCAAACTGTCAACTAAAACCCACTGATTTAGCTGGCTGGCTATAGAAGAGTCCAGGACCGTCAAGCTCAGAGCTAGCTCAACAGTGGGATTTCTGAGAGGAGATTGAAGGGACAATTCACTGTTGCCTCTTCCTCTCATTCTTACATCTTATAAAACACGTTATACATTTATTACACACACAAAAAAAAGGAAATTAAAGGGATTCTAAAATCCAAAGAGACTTGTCTGCAACTTTTGATATGGACCTTGTAATTGAAAAACAAAATGTGTTGTTGTAATCAAGCATTGCTGAAATGTAAAACAAGCTTTTGACTTTGACAAGAGTTCCTTGAATAATCAAATTATTACAGTAGCTTACTTATGTTTACTCTTAAAACATTTTTTTGTGTTTATTGTAATTTGTACCAAAAAAAAGAAGAAAAAGGTATACAGGCTAGAAGAAAAATACCAAAGACAATATCTGGAATGATGCAGTGTTTTCAAAACAGTGTTAAACTTTTCATCCCCCACGTAAGACACTGATAATGTGGTGTCGTAGATAGGCCCTTTGCAGTTGTTTTGTATGTATATATATATATATGTTTTAATGTTGCTGGGTATACATTGGAATAGAAAAGAATGCAGTTAAACCATAGGTTGACGTGATGTTTGCAGGTCTGACACAGGTCAAACTGGGGGGGAGAGAAAGAGGGTGCCATTTTAAAATGGCACCCTATTCTCTACGGTGCACTATTTTACACCCGAGCCTTATGGGGCCCTGGTCAAAAGTAGTGCACTAAATAGGGTGCCATTTGGAAACAGAGCACCATTTAGGACGCATGCAGAGTACGGAGAGGTCCGTTTTAGTTCTGTAGTCGTCGTGTCTACAGGGAGGCAGTACCGTAGTAGTAGTGTCTACAGGGAGGCAGTACCGTAGTCGTCGTGTCTACAGGGAGGCAGGTGTAGGAGTTTGGTAATATTACAGTTTACTGGACTTTCATCAAACAAATCCCTTTGAAAGTTGACTTGATAGTTATTAGATTAGGAAAACAAAACAACAACAAAAACGGACTATTACTCTTCCAACTCTGAATGAGCACGTAGAGATAGAATGGGTAGAGTCAGAGCCATATACATTTACATTGACATTTTATAAATACGGCTCTGGATTACGATGTGGATTCTCTACCATTCCAGAACTTTACTATGCAAAGAATCAAGGAACGTTGTTGTGGTGTTGAAAAAAATCACAAATGTCCCAAAATTTACACTACAGTAGAGTATATCCTTTTTTAATCAACAGGGGGGGGGGCAAAGCTTCTTTACCTATCGCAGTGCAATAATATCCCCATTATATACTGTATATACAGTTACTGTATGTTGTTTTATGTACACCTTTGTTTCAAATGAATGTACAGATTGGCAGGTAGAAGAGAGACAGAGACAAAAGGACGGGTTGACCTTTTATGGAGAAAGTTTATGTGAGGTTTTCTATGTTAACCAATGGGACACAATGTTACCGTTTCTAATACTGATGTGTCTACTACTCCGGGCACCGACAACAAACTAACAATGGCATCAAATCGACCATGTATACTACATAAAATGCTACATTCTGAGTGATAGAAGACGAAAAGGAGTTGGGTTTGTTGTCACTAATGTTGTAGAGACAAACATCTGTGTGTACCACGACGATGACGATCAAGGTAGCCAATAGGAAAGGTGAATAAAAGAGTCATTCCACAAGAGATGGTTAAGAGTAGGTTACAGACATTGGGTTGGGATCGAGGTTGGGGTTGGGGTCGAGTTTGGGGTTGGGGTCGAGGTTGGGGTTGGGGTCGAGGTTGGGGTTGGGGTCGAGGTTGGGGTTGGGGTCGAGGTTGGGGTTGGGATCGAGGTTGGGGTTGGGGTCGAGGTTGGGGTTGGGGTCGAGGTTGGGGTTGGGGTCGAGGTTGGGGTTGGGATCGAGGTTGGGGTTGGGATCGAGGTTGGGGTTGGGGTCGAGGTTGGGGTTGGGATCGAGGTTGGGGTTGGGGTCGAGGTTGGGGTCGAGGTTGGGATCGAGATTGGGATCGAGGTTGGGGTCGAGATTGGGGTCGAGGTTGGGGTCGAGGTTGGGATCGAGGTTGGGGTTGGGGTCGAGGTTGGGGTCGAGGTTGGGGTCGAGATTTGGGTCGAGGTTGGGGTCGATGTTGGGATCGAACGATAGGAGTAGCAAGGCCCTGTATTCCGCATACAATACTCTAAATGCACAGTTTGCTTTAGTTTTGTTTTGTATTTGATCAAGTTTCACTTGATTTTGCACTTATTTTTTTCATTCCATATTCCTATTGGCACACACAGTATTGGACTAACTTTGATTGGCTGAAACAGGTGTCATTCACACAGAAATCACACTCTTTCTCCATAATCTGCATAGTAACAGTTAGAGACCGCCGCCACACACTGAACACACTATAATAGGCTTTCATATGTTATACAGTTAAAAAACAATTATCAGTAAATATAACTGTTGAACTTCAACCCTCTGGAGGCATTGTATTTCAAGGCTGGGGGGTGTGGGCGGGGGGGTGGGGGGGGTCACCAAGGCCACGGACATCATTCCACATCTCTCCCTCTGGCCTCGTAGCGGATCACAAACAGAACAGGACCACAGGAAACACAGCAGTGGTTCTGTCCTTGTCCCCTAAACACAGGGTAGCCTAGTGGTTAGAGTGTAGAGGCGGCAGGGTAGCCTAGTGGTTAGTGTGTAGAGGGGTCAGGGTAGCCTAGTGGTTAGAGTGTAGAGGGGTCAGGGTAGCCTAGTGGTTAGAGTGTAGAGGCGGCAGGGTAGCCTAGTGGTTAGAGTGTAGAGGGGTCAGGGCAGCCTAGTGGTTAGTGTGTAGAGGGGTCAGGGTAGCCTAGTGGTTAGAGCGTAGAGGCGGCAGGGTAGCCTAGTGGTTAGAGTGTAGAGGGGGGCAGGGTAGCCTAGTGGTTAGAGTGTAGAGGGGTCAGGGTAGCCTAGTGGTTAGAGTGTAGAGGCGGCAGGGTAGCCTAGTGGTTAGAGTGTAGAGGGGTCAGGGCAGCCTAGTGGTTAGTGTGTAGAGGGGTCAGGGTAGCCTAGTGGTTAGAGTGTAGAGGGGGCAGGGTAGCCTAGTGGTTAGAGTGTAGAGGGGGGCAGGGTAGCCTAGTGGTTAGAGTGTAGAGGGGTCAGGGTAGCCTAGTGGTTAGAGTGTAGAGGCGGCAGGGCAGCCTAGTGGTTAGTGTGTAGAGGGGTCAGGGTAGCCTAGTGGTTAGAGTGTAGAGGGGTCAGGGTAGCCTAGTGGTTAGAGTGTAGAGGGGTCAGGGTAGCCTAGTGGTTAGAGTGTAGAGGGGGCAGGGTAGCCTAGTGGTTAGAGTGTAGAGGGGTCAGGGTAGCCTAGTGTTTAGAGTGTAGAGGGGGCAGGGTAGCCTAGTGGTTAGAGTGTAGAGGGGTCAGGGTAGCCTAGTGGTTAGAGTGTTAGACTTGTATCCTTGTCCCCTAAACACAGGGTAGCCTAGTGGTTAGAGTGTTAGACTTGTATCCTTGTCCCCTAAACACAGGGTAGCCTAGTGGTTAGAGTGTTAGACTTGTATCCTTGTCCCCTAAACACAGGGTAGCCTAGTGGTTAGAGTGTTGGACTTGTATCCTTGTCCCCTTAACACATAGGACTCTATGTGACCGCTGCACCTGCAGATTACTGACGAGTCACATGTGGGCTGTATTCATTAGACACCAAAACAAACAAAAAAGGGCGTGAAACAAGAAGGGACTACCTGAGCTTGTCCAATAAGTATTTGTTTTCCTTTGCACAGCGTTTTGCTACGGTGTACCCTAATGAATACAACCCTGACGAACCTCTGACTGACAGGGACAGCTGGTATTATGGTGGCTTGGCACCTTGGGTAAGCCGGACTAACCTTCTCACTGTCACGCCTGTGTCTTCAATGGCATCCTATTCACTACGTGTAAGCACATTTCGCTGGGTGTTTTATTTCTTCTTTCTTCCTTGTCTCACAACGAGTGTTGTTGTCAGAACATTCACAACAAGAAAAGGTGAAATGAGAGAAGAAGAAGAAAAAAAAACACGTCCAAATGCTACCAAACTGTTAGATATTACCGGTATATCAACAACACACTATAGGGGTAGCCTAGTGGTTAGAGTGTAGAGGCGGCAGGGTAGCCTAGTGGTTAGAGTGTAGAGGCGGCAGGGTAGCCTAGTGGTTAGAGTGTAGAGGCGGCAGGGTAGCCTAGTGGTTAGAGTGTAGAGGAGGCAGGGTAGCCTAGTGGTTAGAGTGTAGAGGAGGCAGGGTAGCCTAGTGGTTAGAGTGTAGAGGCGGCAGGGTAGCCTAGTGGTTAGAGTGTAGAGGCGGCAGGTAGCCTAGTGGTTAGAGTGTATAGGTGGCAGGTAGCCTAGTGGTTAGAGTGTAGAGGCGGCAGGGTATCCTAGTGGTTAGAGTGTAGAGGGGGCAGGGTAGCCTAGTGGTTAGAGTGTAGGGGTGGCAGAGTAGCCTAGTGGTTAGAGTGTAGAGGCGGCAGGGTATCCTAGTGGTTAGAGTGTAGAGGGGGCAGGGTAGCCTAGTGGTTAGAGTGTAGAGGCGGCAGGGTATCCTAGTGGTTAGAGTGTAGAGGGGGCAGGGTAGCCTAGTGGTTAGAGTGTAGAGGCGGCAGGGTAGCCTAGTGGTTAGAGTGTTGGGGCGGCAGGGTAGCCTAGTGGTTAGAGTGTAGAGGCGGCAGGGTAGCCTAGTGGTTAGAGTGTTGGGACGGCAGGGTAGCCTAGTGGTTAGAGTGTTGGGACGGCAGGGTAGCCTAGTGGTTAGAGTGTTGGGACGGCAGGGTGGCCTAGTGGTTAGAGTGTAGAGGGGTCAGGGTAGCCTAGTGGTTAGAGTGTAGAGGCGGCAGGGTAGCCTAGTGGTTAGAGTGTTGGGACGGCAGGGTAGCCTAGTGGTTAGAGTGTAGAGGCGGCAGGGTAGCCTAGTGGTTAGAGTGTTGGGACGGCAGGGTGGCCTAGTGGTTAGAGTGTAGAGGGGTCAGGGTAGCCTAGTGGTTAGAGTGTAGAGGCGGCAGGGTAGCCTAGTGGTTAGAGTGTTGGGACGGCAGGGTAGCCTAGTGGTTAGAGTGTTGGGACGGCAGGGTAGCCTAGTGGTTAGAGTGTTGGGACGGCAGGGTGGCCTAGTGGTTAGAGTGTAGAGGGGTCAGGGTAGCCTAGTGGTTAGAGTGTAGAGGCGGCAGGGTAGCCTAGTGGTTAGAGTGTAGAGGCGGCAGGGTAGCCTAGTGGTTAGAGTCTTGGACTAGTAACCGCAAAAGTAGCTAGATCAAGTCCCTGAGCTGACAAGGTAAAGATGTGTCGTTCTGCCCCTTGAACAAGGCTGTTAACCCACAAGAGGGGGAGATTTCTTGAGTTTGAAAAAAAAAGGAAAAGATGTATTGATAATATGACTAACAACGACATGTGTGTATCAACAATATGTCTCATGTACCCCTCCTTTAATTCTGGGTTATTTAAATAACTGAACATAAAACCAAAATAAAAGTGATGACACTAATTATATCAACGTTGTTTAAGTGGTCTCTTTCCATTTAATGTCACAAAACACTTCACTTACATTACTACAGTAAGAAGTTGTGGAGGCTAATCTGGGATAGTACAACAGTAAGAAGGATCTAGGTACTGTAGACGTTGTAGAGGCTAATCTGGGATATTACAACAGTAAGAAGGGTCTAGGTACTGTAGAAGTTGTAGAGGCTAATCTGGGATATTACAACAGTAAGAAGGGTCTAGGTACTGTAGACGTTGTAGAGGCTAATCTGGGATATTACAACAGTAAGAAGGGCCTAGGCACTGTAGACGTTGTAGAGGCTAATCTGGGATATTACAACAGTAAGAAGGGCCTAGGTACTGTAGACGTTGTAGAGGCTAATCTGGGATATTACAACAGTAAGAAGGGCCTAGGTACTGTAGAAGTTGTGGAGGCTAATCTGGGATATTACAACAGTAAGAAGGGCCTAGGTACTGTAGACGTTGTAGAGGCTAATCTGGGATATTACAACAGTAAGAAGGGCCTAGGTACTGTAGACGTTTTAGAGGCTAATCTGGGATATTACAACAGTAAGAAGGGCCTAGGTACTGTAGACGTTGTAGAGGCTAATCTGGGATATTACAACAGTAAGAAGGGCCTAGGTACTGTAGACGTTGTAGAGGCTAATCTGGGATATTACAACAGTAAGAAGGGCCTAGGCACTGTAGAAATTGTAGAGGCTGATCTGGGATATTACAACAGTAAGAACGGTCTAGTCACTGTAGAAGTTGTAGAGGCTAATCTGGGATATTACAACAGTAAGAAGGGCCTATGCACTGTAGAAATTGTAGAGGCTAATCTGGGATATTACAACAGTTAGAAGGGTCTAGACACTGTAGAAATTGTAGAGGCTAATCTGGGATATTACAACAGTAAGAAGGGTCTAGGCACTGTAGAAATTGTAGAGGATAATCTGGGATATTACAACAGTAAGAAGGGCCTAGGCACTGTAGAAATTGTAGAGGATAATCTGGGATATTACAACAGTAAGAAGGGCCTAGGCACTGTAGAAATTGTAGAGGATAATCTGGGATATTACAACAGTAAGAAGGGTCTAGGTGCTGTAGAAATTGTAGAGGCTAATCTGGGATATTACAACAGTAAGAAGGGTCTAGGCACTGTAGAAGTTGTAGAGGCTAATCTGGGATATTACAACAGTAAGAAGGGCCTAGGTACTGTAGACGTTGTAGAGGCTAATCTGGGATATTACAACAGTAAGAAGGGCCTAGGCACTGTAGACGTTGTAGAGGCAAATCTGGGATATTACAACAGTAAGAAGGGTCTAGGTACTGTAGACGTTGTAGAGGCTAATCTGGGATATTATAACAGTAAGAAGGGCCGAGGCACTGTAGACGTTGTAGAGGCTAATCTGGGATATTATAACAGTAAGAAGGGCCGAGGCACTGTAGACGTTGTAGAGGCTAATCTGGGATATTACAACAGTAAGAAGGGCCTAGGTACTGTAGACGTTGTAGAGGCTAATCTGGGATATTATAACAGTAAGAAGGGCCGAGGCACTGTAGACGTTGTAGAGGCTAATCTGGGATATTACAACAGTAAGAAGGGCCGAGGCACTGTAGACGTTGTAGAGGCTAATCTGGGATATTACAACAGTAAGAAGGGTCTAGGTACTGTAGAAGTTGTAGAGGCTAATCTGGGATATTACAACAGTAAGAAGGGCCTAAGTACTGTAGACGTTGTAGAGGCTAATCTGGGATATTACAACAGTAAGAAGGGCCGAGGCACTGTAGACGTTGTAGAGGCTAATCTGGGATATTACAACAGTAAGAAGCGCCTAATGACTGTAGAAATTGTGGAGGCTAATCTGGGATATTACAACAGTAAGAAGGGCCTAGGTACTGTAGACGTTGTAGAGGCTAATCTGGGATATTACAACAGTAAGAAGGGCCTAGGTACTGTAGACGTTTTAGAGGCTAATCTGGGATATTACAACAGTAAGAAGGGCCTAGGTACTGTAGACGTTGTAGAGGCTAATCTGGGATATTACAACAGTAAGAAGGGCCTAGGTACTGTAGACGTTGTAGAGGCTAATCTGGGATATTACAACAGTAAGAAGGGCCTAGGCACTGTAGAAATTGTAGAGGCTAATCTGGGATATTACAACAGTAAGAACGGTCTAGTCACTGTAGAAGTTGTAGAGGCTAATCTGGGATATTACAACAGTAAGAAGGGCCTATGCACTGTAGAAATTGTAGAGGCTAATCTGGGATATTACAACAGTTAGAAGGGTCTAGACACTGTAGAAATTGTAGAGGCTAATCTGGGATATTACAACATTAAGAAGGGTCTAGGCACTGTAGAAATTGTAGAGGATAATCTGGGATATTACAACAGTAAGAAGGGCCTAGGCACTGTAGAAATTGTAGAGGATAATCTGGGATATTACAACAGTAAGAAGGGCCTAGGCACTGTAGAAATTGTAGAGGATAATCTGGGATATTACAACAGTAAGAAGGGTCTAGGTGCTGTAGAAATTGTAGAGGCTAATCTGGGATATTACAACAGTAAGAAGGGTCTAGGCACTGTAGAAGTTGTAGAGGCTAATCTGGGATATTACAACAGTAAGAAGGGCCTAGGTACTGTAGACGTTGTAGAGGCTAATCTGGGATATTACAACAGTAAGAAGGGCCTAGGTACTGTAGACGTTGTAGAGGCTAATCTGGGATATTACAACAGTAAGAAGGGCCTAGGCACTGTAGACGTTGTAGAGGCAAATCTGGGATATTACAACAGTAAGAAGGGTCTAGGTACTGTAGACGTTGTAGAGGCTAATCTGGGATATTATAACAGTAAGAAGGGCCGAGGCACTGTAGACGTTGTAGAGGCTAATCTGGGATATTATAACAGTAAGAAGGGCCGAGGCACTGTAGACGTTGTAGAGGCTAATCTGGGATATTACAACAGTAAGAAGGGCCTAGGTACTGTAGACGTTGTAGAGGCTAATCTGGGATATTATAACAGTAAGAAGGGCCGAGGCACTGTAGACGTTGTAGAGGCTAATCTGGGATATTACAACAGTAAGAAGGGCCGAGGCACTGTAGACGTTGTAGAGGCTAATCTGGGATATTACAACAGTAAGAAGGGTCTAGGTACTGTAGAAGTTGTAGAGGCTAATCTGGGATATTACAACAGTAAGAAGGGCCTAAGTACTGTAGACGTTGTAGAGGCTAATCTGGGATATTACAACAGTAAGAAGGGCCGAGGCACTGTAGACGTTGTAGAGGCTAATCTGGGATATTACAACAGTAAGAAGCGCCTAATGACTGTAGAAATTGTGGAGGCTAATCTGGGATATTACAACAGTAAGAAGGGTCTAGGTACTGTAGACGTTGTAGAGGCTAATCTGGGATATTACAACAGTAAGAAGGGTCTAGGTACTGTAGACGTTGTAAAGGCTAATCTGGGATATTACAACAGTAAGAATGGTCTAGGTACTGTAGACGTTGTAGAGGCTAATCTGGGATATTACAACAGTTAGAAGGGTCTAGGTACTGTAGAAGTTGTAGAGGCTAATCTGGGATATTACAACAGTAAAAAGGGCCTAGGTACTGTAGAAATTGTGGAGGCTAATCTGGGATATTACAACAGTAAGAAGGGCCTAGGTACTGTATAAATTGTGGATGCTAATCTGGGATATTACAACAGTAAGAAGGGCCTAGGTACTGTAGAAATTGTGGAGGCTAATCTGGGATATTACAACAGTAAGAAGGGCCTAGGTACTGTAGAAATTGTGTAGGCTAATCTGGGATATTACAACAGTAAGAAGAGCCTAGGTACTGTATAAATTGTGGAGGCTAATCTGGGATATTACAACAGTAAGAAGGGCCTAGGTACTGTAGATGTTGTAGAGGCTAATCTGGGATATTACAACAGTAAGAAGGGCCTAGGTACTGTAGAAATTGTGTAGGCTAATCTGGGATATTACAACAGTAAGAAGAGCCTAGGTACTGTATAAATTGTGGAGGTTAATCTGGGATATTACAACAGTAAGAAGGGCCTAGGTACTGTAGAAATTGTGAAGGCTAATCTGGGATATTACAACAGAAAGAAGACTTTGTACATTTTGTACAGGCTAATCATAGAATACCTAAATCAACTGTGTTTTATTGTCATCATACATTATGCTACACAGTTACCACGGTTCTTATCCACGCTCATATCCTTTTATAGTATACGACAGTGGGAAAGGACTATGACGACATTCTAACTCAGAATCATTTAAGTCAGCACACCAGCAGCCACCAAGAGAAAATCAATACAGATAGCAGCTAACAAGAAAACACAGGTCTGTCAGGCAGACCTGTGGGCTTTCTGAGCCCCGTCAGCCATCTGACTGG
This sequence comes from Oncorhynchus masou masou, assembly GCF_036934945.1. NCBI lineage: Eukaryota > Metazoa > Chordata > Actinopteri > Salmoniformes > Salmonidae > Oncorhynchus > Oncorhynchus masou. Next base: position 89,035,577 of record NC_088243.1, read on the forward strand.
TGTCTGGAAATGATACTCTGTCTACATCTTAAATTGGCTCTCCCTATTCCCTTAATAGTGCACTACTTTTTGACCAAGACCCATAGGTATCTGATCAAAAGTAGTGCACTATATAGGGAATAGGGAGTGCCATTTGGGATGCACTTCTCTATCTCACAACATGAGAACCAACTATATTGATTCCAGAGTTAAACATCTACTAGCTTCATTCACATGATTCTATTTTGATAATTCATTTTGTCCTGGGAACATAGACAAATCAAATAAAATGTATTTATAAAGCCCTTCTTACATCAGCTGATATCTCAAAGTGATGTACAGAAACCCAGCCTAAAACCAGCCTAAGCAATGCAGGTGTAGAAGCACGGTGACAAGGAAAAACTCCCTAGAAAGGCCAGAACCTAGTCAGAAACCTAGAGAGGAACCAGGCCATGAGGGGTGGCCAGTCCTCTTCTGGCTGTGCCGGGTGGAGATAAGAAACCTAGAGAGGAACCAGGCCATGAGGGGTGGCCAGTCCTCTTCTGGCTGTGCCGGGTGGAGATTAGAAACCTAGAGAGGAACCAGGCCATGAGGGGTGGCCAGTCCTCTTCTGGCTGTGCCGGGTAATAATCACAGTGGTTGTCGAGGGTGCAGCAAGTCGGCACCTCAGGAGTAAATGTCAGTTCATAGCCGATCATTCAGAGTATCTCTACCGCTCCTGCTGTCCCAAGAGAGGTGAAAACAGCAGGTCTGGGACTGGTAGCACGTCCACTGAAGTAGCCTACATATTGTGGCAGCTGTACACATGTAAATGAAGGAGGAGAATTATTGGTGATTTAAGGCCATGCATAGACTGCCACCTGTAGGAACTAATAGAGGGGAGTTTTAATGACCTGTATCTTCACCTGTAGTAATCTAACATACCACTAGGTGGCAGTACAACACAGGTCAGATATGGACAGGTCTTTTTTTTCTTTATTTTTTAGTTGAAACTGCTTTTTTTATTTGCAGAAAAACCAGTATACTTACAAGAAGTATACAAACAGACAATGATAAAATATGCTAGAAAGGGTTATAACAAATTACACATTATACAGAGACAATAGAGGATGCAGACATATTGATTGTTTTAACAGCTTTCTGATTAGAAGAATGTTGAATGGTCTTGATGTACTGCTCGGATTGCTTCTAGAAAACACGGAAGAGTGGTTATTTATTAGTGAATTTACATTCATGAATATTACATTTTGCCATTAGCGCAATTAGTTTGGAGGTAAAAATTGTTTTTCTTCATCCTTATTATGGTTAAGGTAACAGAGCAGCACATTCTCCCATAAAAAAAAATATATATAAAAAAATAAAAAGTAATCAAGAATATTAACAATTATAAAACTATGAATATCTTTCCATAATTTCTTTACATGTAGACAACGTCAAAATAAATGCAAATCTGTTTCTGGATGCTCAACATAAAAAGTACAGTTAATGTTGTATTTTTTTAGTTTCTTCAGGTAATACAGGGTCATAATTCTGAATAGAGACCTCTCTGACCTTGTTAACAAGCAGGTATTTGTCTGGTAATAATTTGAATTTTTTCCCAACCGATATTATTGACAAATATATTCCAGTAAGTTGTGACGTAAGGAATAGATACAATCTCCCTTTGAAATAAAGCAGGTATAGATCTGTTGTTCTGAGGGAGCAAGGAGAGAAACAGTTTCCCCATTGGAGAGTCAACTGGATTAAGGAGGGTAGGTCAAGAAGGTGAGGTCTGGCTACACCTTTAAATAACATGAGAGTTCCAGATGGAATAGCATCAAAGACTATGGAGAACTCTCTAGGAGGGTAGGTCAAGAAGGTGAGGTCTGGCTACACCTTTAAATAACACGAGAGTTCCAGATGGAATAGCATCAAAGACTATGGAGAACTCTCTAGGAGGGTAGGTCAAGAAGGTGAGGTCTGGCTACACCTTTAAATAACATGAGAGTTCCAGATGGAATAGCATCAAAGACTATGGAGAACTCTCTAGGAGGGTAGGTCAAGAAGGTGAGGTCTGGCTACACCTTTAAATAACATGAGAGTTCCAGATGGAATAGCATCAAAGACTATGGAGAACTCTCTAGGAGGGTAGGTCAAGAAGGTGAGGTCTGGCTACACCTTTAAATAACATGAGAGTTCCAGATGGAATAGCATCAAAGACTATGGAGAACTCTCTAGGAGGGTAGGTCAAGAAGGTGAGGTCTGGCTACACCTTTAAATAACATGAGAGTTCCAGATGGAATAGCATCAAAGACTATGGAGAACTCTCTAGGAGGGTAGGTCAAGAAGGTGAGGTCTGGCTACACCTTTAAATAACACGAGAGTTCCAGATGGAATAGCATCAAAGACTATGGAGAACTCTCTAGGAGGGTAGGTCAAGAAGGTGAGGTCTGGCTACACCTTTAAATAACATGAGAGTTCCAGATGGAATAGCATCAAAGACTATGGAGAACTCTCTAGGAGGGTAGGTCAAGAAGGTGAGGTCTGGCTACACCTTTAAATAACATGAGAGTTCCAGATGGAATAGCATCAAAGACTATGGAGAACTCTCTAGGAGGGTAGGTCAAGAAGGTGAGGTCTGGCTACACCTTTAAATAACACGAGAGTTCCAGATGGAATAGCATCAAAGACTATGGAGAACTCTCTAGGAGGGTAGGTCAAGAAGGTGAGGTCTGGCTACACCTTTAAATAACATGAGAGTTCCAGATGGAATAGCATCAAAGACTATGGAGAACTCTCTAGGAGGGTAGGTCAAGAAGGTGAGGTCTGGCTACACCTTTAAATAACATGAGAGTTCCAGATGGAATAGCATCAAAGACTATGGAGAACTCTCTAGGAGGGTAGGTCAAGAAGGTGAGGTCTGGCTACACCTTTAAATAACATGAGAGTTCCAGATGGAATAGCATCAAAGACTATGGAGAACTCTCTAGGAGGGTAGGTCAAGAAGGTGAGGTCTGGCTACACCTTTAAATAACATGAGAGTTCCAGATGGAATAGCATCAAAGACTATGGAGAACTCTCTAGGAGGGTAGGTCAAGAAGGTGAGGTCTGGCTACACCTTTAAATAACATGAGAGTTCCAGATGGAATAGCATCAAAGACTATGGAGAACTCTCTAGGAGGGTAGGTCAAGAAGGTGAGGTCTGGCTACACCTTTAAATAACATGAGAGTTCCAGATGGAATAGCATCAAAGATGACAGGCCAACTCAGGTGTTACAGGGATAGGTGTTACAGGGATATTGTAACGAAATACAAATTACTCATCATTGAGTAACAATCTGACTGGGCTGCATGTAGGGACTGGGCTGTATGTAGGGACTGGGCTGTATGTAGGGACTGGGCTGTATGTAGGGACTGGGCTGCATGTAGGGACAGGGCTGTATGTAGGGACTGGGCTGTATGTAGGGACTGGGCTGTATGTAGGGGACTGGGGCTGTATGTAGGGACTGGTCTGCATGTAGGGACTGGGCTGTATGTAGGGACTGGGCTGTATGTAGGGACTGGGCTGTATGTAGGGACTGGGCTGTATGTAGGGACTGGGCTGCATGTAGGGACTGGGCTGTATGTAGGGACTGGGCTGTATGTAGGGACTGGGCTGTATGTAGGGGACTGGGCTGTATGTAGGGACTGGTCTGCATGTAGGGACTGGGCTGTATGTAGGGACTGGGCTGTATGTAGGGACTGGGCTGTATATAGGGACTGGGCTGTATGTAGGGACTGGGCTGTATATAGGGACAGGGCTGTATGTAGGGACTGGGCTGTATTACATTTACATTTAAGTCATTTAGCAGACGCTCTTATCCAGAGCGACTTACAAATTGGTGAATTCACCTTCTGACATCCAGTGGAACAGCCACTTTACAATAGTGCATCTAAATCATTTAAGGGGGGTGAGAAGGATTACTTATCCTATCCTAGGTATTCCTTGAAGAGGTGGGGTTTCAGGTGTCTCCGGAAGGTGGTGATTGACTCCGCTGTCCTGGCGTCGTGAGGGAGTTTGTTCCACCATTGGGGGGCCAGAGCAGCGAACAGTTTTGACTGGGCTGAGCGGGAACTGTACTTCCTCAGTGGTAGGGAGGCGAGCAGGCCAGAGGTGGATGAACGCAGTGCCCTTGTTTGGGTGTAGGGCCTGATCAGAGCCTGGAGGTACTGCGGTGCCGTTCCCCTCACAGCTCCGTAGGCAAGCACCATGGTCTTGTAGCGGATGCGAGGGACTGGGCTGTTTTTAGGGACTGGGCTGTATGTAGTGACTGGGCTGTATGTAGGGACTGGGCTGTATGTAGGGACTGGGCTGTATGTAGGGACTGGTCTGCATGTAGGGAATGGGCTGTATGTAGGGACTGGTCTGCATGTAGGGACTGGGCTGTATGTAGGGACTGGGCTGTATGTAGGGACTGGTCTGCATGTAGGGACTGGGCTGTATGTAGGGACTGGGCTGTATGTAGGGGACTGGGCTGTATGTAGGGACTGGGCTGTATGTAGGGACTGGGCTGTATGTAGGGACTGGGCTGTATGTAGGGGACTGGGCTGTATGTAGGGACTGGGCTGTATGTAGGGACTGGGCTGTATGTAGGGACTGGGCTGCATAAGTAAGTCTGGAGAGACTTTCTGCTCTAGAAAGCAGAACTAAATCCCTCTGCAACCAATGGTTCAACTTTTTTCTTCTTTTTTCCCCTCAATAATAGGTCATTTAATAATTGAATCAGCATCTTTCCTGATGATCCTTAGATATGGTAATCCCAAGGTATGTTACTTTGTCCTTGACTGGAATATTAAATATAGAGGGTATCACACAGTATTTAACATCAAACAATTAACACTTATTAAGGTTTAGGAAAAGACCAAATGCTTTGGAAAAAAACATTTATCATGTTAACTACTGTAGGAATCTGGTCAACATCTTTCAAAAAGAGGGTGGTGTCATCTGCAAACTGACTGATGATAATATCTCTGTCGGCAATAGAGATCCATTTTAATATCTCTGTCGTCAATAGAGATCCATTTTAATATCTCTGTCGGCAATAGAGATCCATTTTAATATCTCTGTCGGCAATAGAGATCCATTTTAATATCTCTGTCGTCAATAGAGATCCATTTTAATATCTCTGTCGTCAATAGAGATCCATTTTAATATCTCTGTCGTCAATAGAGATCCATTTTAATATCTCTGTCGTCAATAGAGATCCATTTTAATATCTCTGTCGTCAATAGAGATCCATTTTAATATCTCTGTCGTCAATAGAGATCCATTTTAATATATCTGTCGTCAATAGAGATCCATTTTAATATATCTGTCGTCAATAGTTATACATTTTAATATCTCTGTCGGCAATAGAGATCCAGAGGAATCCAATAGAGATTAATTTTATCCATTTTAATCTTAGTTTAGTCGTTGTACAAGGTAAGGTTTACATGTCACACAAAAAAAGTCACACTTTAAACTGTCAAATAACAAACACAAGAATTGCCAGTCCCTCTTACCTGAAGTTTGGTACGTATGTATTCATGTTGTTCAAATACCTCAATTGTTTTCACAGGGTCTGTTCATCCCTCACCGTTGTTCTGTTTTTTTTTTTACACATCCAAAATGTTTCTGGATCTGTTGTTAGCCAGGAAGCTAACATTATAACTAGATGGTGTTTGTGTTTGTGATTTGGCTGGTTGGCTGATTGTTTCAAGTTGTTGTATGGACTTAGGTAGCCTGTGTCCAGTGCTTAACCAGTAGCGCTACATTGTTACTGTAGATAGCCTCAACGTTTACAGGATGAATACCGTTAACAGTCGAAAACACCAGCTTTTTGAAGGAGCCGACGTGAGCTGCTGTGTCAAATACTTATTATTTGGATTTAACATCCTATTCTGGGTAAGTAACTTACATATTCTTTATCCCCTTACACTGTGTATAAGACAGTAGATTAGGAATTGTTAGTTAGATTACTTGTTGGTTATTACTGCATTGTCGGAACTAGAAGCACAAGCATTTCACTACACTCGCATTAACATCTGCTAACCATGTGTATGTGACAAATAAAATTTGATTTGATTTGATTTGTATTTCACACCTGCGTGCATTTATTCTAAACATTACGTTATTTTTTTCTAGTGCTGCCACAAAAGGGGAGAGAAGTTAAAACTCTTAACTTACTCCAGCGCTTTTCCTTCAAACTACATTCAGATATTATTTAGTTAATGAACAATCCTAAAATTACTGTACAGTAAGTTAGTCGCTGGCGTATGCATCCCAACATTGAGTGATTTGAAATGGTCAATATTCCCATTTCCTCTGTAGCTTCAAAAAAACAGTTGTTTGATTATCCATCGTCCATCTGCTTATTATTTGACTCAATTGGGCAATCTTTTTTTTGTGTGTGTGTGGAGTCTATTGTGTGGTTCCCAGCAGCCCTAATGTGTTAGTAATGTGTGACAGCAGAATGCCAACAACAGTAGGTATTACATAATTATACTGTGGCCATTGTGGGTGGGTGGGCTCCCCATATTATTGCTGAAGGTTTGGACGTGTGGTTGTGTGTAGCTAACTGTCCCTGTACTGCCTTCATGCCTGTCCTATCCTTGACTGTTTTAACCTATATAATAGCTACTCTCACTCTGAGCTAACCTACTCCGCCCATACACACCTCTTATAGCTTATTTAGAGTGAGGTTTAGAGTGAACTGGTGTACAGTACATAGCAGCCACTGAGTCAGTGCAACAACACTGTCATCATAACACACAAGGAGCTGATAGGCCACTAGTCAGGAACAGGGTTATTGTATGTTGCAGGCCGAAGTAGTCATTATAAAATGTGTTGTTTGAATCCAGAATGCTTGATTGGTTGAATTTGAAATTTTCCTTCCTTTATTTAACTTGGGAAGTCAGTTAAAGAACAAATTCTTATTTTCAACGACAGCCTAGGAACAGTGGGTTAAGTGCATTGTTCAGGGGCAGAACAACAGATTGTTTTTACCTTGTCAGCTCTGGGATTTGATCTTGCAACCTTCAAATGCTAGTCTAGTCTAGACAGTTTTTTCAAGGGGACATGAAGTATATGTAAGTCGCTCTGGATAAGAGCGTCTGCTAAATGACTTAAATGTAAATGTAAATGTATATAAATTGACTGGCTGGGAAGTGGGACATTGTTCAATCTAGCGGAACAGGTATTACCCACAAAGTGTGGGGGTGGCAGGTACACTATGTCATGCAATAAAATGCAAATTAATTACTTAAAAATCATACAATGTGATTTTCTGGATTTTTGTTTTAGATTCCGTCTCTCACAGTTGAAGTGCACCTATGATCAAATTACAGACCTCTACAAGCTTTGTAAGTAGGAAAACCTTCAAAATCAGCAGCGTATGAATTACTTGTTCTCCTCACTGTACATAATATGCATTCAGCACTGCTTGCTCCTTACCTTATTTAAAAAAAAACAAGTTTATATTATTTTTATCTCCTGTATTTTCCACTGACTTCCACTACAATTTAAATATATAATTCTGATTTTTGCAACTTCGAAAAGCTGACTCTTCCTCTGTTTAAACTACCTCATAGATTGGACCCCCTCTGGACCAATCACATCTGATAATATCTGGTCTCCACTATAACATTATACAACTATGTTAATATCTTTAATATAGGCTAGTCCCTGGGAAAGGCAGTTGTGTGGTTTTGTTGCACCGCAGATAACGCATCATTTGCTAGGCCCTACGTTGATTACACCGTATCAGATGTGGTGAATTGGGAATGTGTGAATCGTTTTACCACAGCCAAGCGATCAGTGTCATATTATCAGCAGAGTATATCGGCAATGAATGAGAGGTCCATCATTTCATCCGTTGATGAAAGTGTCTAGTTTAGACCATCGCCAAGCTTATCTAAAGCGCTGAGCTGTGTAGGCTCGGTTTAAGGTTGGGCTAAGGTTAACAGGATCACATGGATTAAAGGAGGGCTTCTCCCCTATAATCCTACTGTCCACATGGAGATAGGATGGAATCCCTAGCCGCAGTGTGATTATGATACTTACACCCAGGGAGAGGGGGGGTGGGGGTGGGGGGGGGGGGGTGGAGAAAAGGAGACAGCAGTTGAGCGTCTCTATCTCTCTAATCCCCCTGGATAAATTTGATGGGATTCCACTAACCTCTGATCTCTAACAGTGGAGGCTCCTCAGAGGAGTAAGGGGAGGGCCAACCTCTTCAGTGAATTTCATACAAATAAAATATTGAAACATAAAAAAAATAAAAAATAAACTTTTCCTTTTAAAAGAAAACATTACTAAATACATTCATGTGCAATGAAGGTCTACAGTAGCCCCAACAGCACTCTGTAGGGTAGCACGATGATGTAGCCGGAGGATAAACTAGCTTCCGTCCTACTCTGGGGCAAACTGACTTCAATACAAAAACCTAGGAGGCTCATGGCTTTCACCCCCTTCCACAGACTTACAATTATGACACATTTCAGAGGACGTCCTCCAATGTCCCAGAGCTCTTGCAGGATGAACTGACATGTTGTCCACCCAATCAAAGGATCAGTGAATGAATCTAGTACTGAAAGCTACAGCTAGCTAACGCTGCAGTGCATTGCATGTGGTGAGTAGTTGACTCAAAGAGAGAGAGAAGACATTAATTGAACAGTTTTGAACAAATTAAGTTCTTAAAAAATGAAGGAGCTAGAAAGAGAGAGAGCTATATATTATTAATATTTTTTTAAACTTTCACTTAGCTAGCGAATGCCACTAGCTAGTTTAGCCTACTGAAACACCCTGCTCAAACAGAGACATGCTATGTTAGCTAGCTGGCTATGACTATCCAACACAACACTGGAACTCTTCGAAGTCAAGTTATGCTTTTAGTTGTATTAATTTATTGCCACCAGGGCCTACCGGTGTAACCGCTAAACTGCTTGCTAACTGTACACTACACTGCATGATTGTAGCCAGTTTTTCTAACGCGTTAGTTCTAGTTGCTACGGTGACCTATGACGTAAATATGGTGACAACAATGTAGGCTGTGTGTAGAGGTTCGTGGTTATGATTGACGTTTTGGTTTTGATTTTTTCTTTCTTTTCGCCTGTTCACAGAAAGCTGATGTGTTGTGTTGCGCACTGAAATCCACAAGAGGTGAGGAGGAGAGCACGTAGATGTGAGAAAGACGACAACGATCAAAGGGATCTCGCTGTTATGTGGTTGCTATGAAAGTGAAGTGTGATCAGGGGTCTATTCATTGCGCCAATTCTGTTGAAAAAACTGTTGAAAAAACTGTTCTTAAACGGAACAAAATGAGATAAACATACAGCTCGATCTACTGTCTCTATTATATTATGACAGACCAGCTCGATCTACTGTCTCTATTATATTATGACAGACCAGGTAGATCTACTGTCTCTATTATATTATGACAGACCAGCTAGATCTACTGTCTCTATTATATTATGACAGACCAGCTAGATCTACTGTCTCTATTATATTATGACAGACCAGCTGGATCTACTGTCTCTATTATATTATGACAGACCAGCTAGATCTACTGTCTCTATTATATTATGACAGACCAGCTAGATCTACTGTCTCTATTATATTATGACAGACCAGCTAGATCTACTGTCTCTATTATATTATGACAGACCAGCTAGATCTACTGTCTCTATTATATTATGACAGACCAGCTAGATCTACTGTCTCTATTATATTATGACAGACCAGCAAGATCTACTGTCTCTATTATATTATGACAGACCAGCTAGATCTACTGTCTCTATTATATTATGACAGACCAGCTAGATCTACTGTCTCTATTATATTATGACAGACCAGCTCGATCTACTGTCTCTATTATATTATGACAGACCAGCTAGATCTACTGTCTCTATTATATTATGACAGACCAGCTCGATGTACTGTCTCTATTATATTATGACAGACCAGCTAGATCTACTGTCTCTATTATATTATGACAGACCAGCTCGATCTACTGTCTCTATTATATTATGACAGACCAGCTAGATCTACAGCCTCTATTATATTATGACAGACCAGCTAGATCTACTGTCTCTATTATATTATGACAGACCAGCTCGATGTACTGTCTCTATTATATTATGACAGACCAGCTAGATGTACTGTCTCTATTATATTATGACAGACCAGCTAGATCTACTGTCTCTATTATATTATGACAGACCAGCTAGATCTACTGTCTCTATTATATTATGACAGACCAGCTCGATGTACTGTCTCTATTATATTATGACAGACCAGCTAGATCTACTGTCTCTATTATATTATGACAGACCAGCTAGATCTACTGTCTCTATTATATTATGACAGACCAGCTAGATCTACTGTCTCTATTATATTATGACAGACCAGCTAGATCTACTGTCTCTATTATATTATGACAGACCAGCTCGATGTACTGTCTCTATTATATTATGACAGACCAGCTAGATCTACTGTCTCTATTATATTATGACAGACCAGCTAGATCTACTGTCTCTATTATATTATGATAGACCAGCTAGATCTACTGTCTCTATTATATTATGACAGACCAGCTAGATCTACTGTCTCTATTATATTATGACAGACCAGCTCGATGTACTGTCTCTATTATATTATGTCAGACCAGCTAGATCTACTGTCTCTATTATATTATGACAGACCATCTAGATCTACTGTCTCTATTATATTATGACAGACCAGCTCAATGTACTGTCTCTATTATATTATGACAGACCAGCTAGATCTACTGTCTCTATTATATTATGACAGACCAGCTAGATCTACTGTCTCTATTATATTATGACAGACCAGCTAGATCTACTGTCTCTATTATATTATGACGGACCAGCTCGATCTACTGTCTCTATTATATTATGACAGACCAGCTAGATCTACTGTCTCTATTATATTATGACAGACCAGCAAGATCTACTGTCTCTATTATATTATGACAGACCAGCTAGATCTACTGTCTCTATTATATTATGACAGACCAGCAGACCAGCTCGATGTACTGTCTCTATTATATTATGACAGACCAGCAGACCAGCTCGATGTACTGTCTCTATTATATTATGACAAACCAGCAGACGAGCTCGATGTACTGTCTCTATTATATTATGACAGACCAGCAAGATCTACTGTCTCATTTATATTATGACAGACCAGCTCGAACTACTGTCTCTATTAAATTCTGACAGACCAGCAAGATCTACTGCCTCAATTTTATTATGACAGACCAGCTAGATGTACTGTCTCTATTATATTATGACAGACCAGCTCGATGTACTGTCTCTATTATATTATGACAGACCAGCTAGATCTACTGTCTCTATTATATTATGACAGACCAGCTAGATCTACTGTCTCTATTATATTATGACAGACATTCTACATCTACTGTCTCTATTATATTATGACAGACCAGCTCGATGTACTGTCTCTATTATATTATGACAGACCAGCTAGATCTACTGTCTCTATTATATTATGACAGACCAGCTAGATCTACTGTCTCTATTATATTATGACAGACCAGCTAGATCTACTGTCTCTATTATATTATGACAGACCAGCTCGATGTACTGTCTCTATTATATTATGACAGACCAGCTAGATCTACTGTCTCTATTATATTATGACAGACCAGCTAGATCTACTGTCTCTATTATATTATGACAGACCAGCTAGATCTACTGTCTCTATTATATTATGATAGACCAGCTAGATCTACTGTCTCTATTATATTCTGACAGACCAGCTAGATCTACTGTCTCTATTATATTATGACAGACCAGCTAGATCTACTGTCTCTATTATATTATGACAGACCAGCTAGATCTACTGTCTCTATTATATTATGACAGACCAGCTAGATCTACTGTCTCTATTATATTATGACAGACCAGCTAGATCTACTGTCTCTATTATATTATGACAGACCAGCTCGATCTACTGTCTCTATTATAATATGAAAGACCAGCTAGATCTACTGTCTCTATTATATTATGACAGACCAGCAAGATCTACAGTCTCTATTATATTATGACAGACCAGCTAGATCTACTGTCTCTATTATATTATGACAGACCAGCAGACCAGCTCGATGTACTGTCTCTATTATATTATGACAGACCAGCAGACCAGCTCGATGTACTGTCTCTATTATATTATGACAGACCAGCAGACCAGCTCGATGTACTGTCTCTATTATATTATGACAAACCAGCAGACCAGCTCGATGTACTGTCTCTATTATATTATGACAGACCAGCAAGATCTACTGTCTCTATTATATTATGACAGACCAGCTAGATCTACTGTCTTTATTATATTCTGACAGACCAGCTAGATCTACTGTCTCTATTATATTATGACAGACCAGCAAGATCTACTGTCTCTATTATATTATGACAGACCAGAAGACCAGCTCGATGTACTGTCTCTATTATATTATGACAGACCAGCAGACCAGCTCGATGTACTGTCTCTATTATATTATGACAAACCAGCAGACCAGCTCGATGTACTGTCTCTATTATATTATGACAGACCAGCAAGATCTACTGTCTCTATTATATTATGACAGACCAGCTCGATGTACTGTCTCTATTATATTCTGACAGACCAGCTAGATCTACTGTCTCTATTATATTATGACAGACCAGCTCGTTGTACTGTCTCTATTATATTATGACAGACCAGCTAGATCTACTGTCTCTATTATATTATGACAGACCAGCTCGATCTACTGTCTCTATTATATTATGACAGACCAGCTAGATCTACAGCCTCTATTATATTATGACAGACCAGCTAGATCTACTGTCTCTATTATATTATGACAGACCAGCTCGATGTACTGTCTCTATTATATTATGACAGACCAGCTAGATGTACTGTCTCTATTATATTATGACAGACCAGCTAGATCTACTGTCTCTATTATATTATGACAGACCAGCTAGATCTACTGTCTCTATTATATTATGACAGACCAGCTCGATGTACTGTCTCTATTATATTATGACAGACCAGCTAGATCTACTGTCTCTATTATATTATGACAGACCAGCTAGATCTACTGTCTCTATTATATTATGACAGACCAGCTAGATCTACTGTCTCTATTATATTATGACAGACCAGCTAGATCTACTGTCTCTATTATATTATGACAGACCAGCTAGATCTACTGTCTCTATTATATTATGACAGACCAGCTAGATCTACTGTCTCTATTATATTATGATAGACCAGCTAGATCTACTGTCTCTATTATATTATGACAGACCAGCTAGATCTACTGTCTCTATTATATTATGACAGACCAGCTCGATGTACTGTCTCTATTATATTATGTCAGACCAGCTAGATCTACTGTCTCTATTATATTATGACAGACCATCTAGATCTACTGTCTCTATTATATTATGACAGACCAGCTCAATGTACTGTCTCTATTATATTATGACAGACCAGCTAGATCTACTGTCTCTATTATATTATGACAGACCAGCTAGATCTACTGTCTCTATTATATTATGACAGACCAGCTAGATCTACTGTCTCTATTATATTATGACGGACCAGCTCGATCTACTGTCTCTATTATATTATGACAGACCAGCTAGATCTACTGTCTCTATTATATTATGACAGACCAGCAAGATCTACTGTCTCTATTATATTATGACAGACCAGCTAGATCTACTGTCTCTATTATATTATGACAGACCAGCAGACCAGCTCGATGTACTGTCTCTATTATATTATGACAGACCAGCAGACCAGCTCGATGTACTGTCTCTATTATATTATGACAAACCAGCAGACGAGCTCGATGTACTGTCTCTATTATATTATGACAGACCAGCAAGATCTACTGTCTCATTTATATTATGACAGACCAGCTCGAACTACTGTCTCTATTAAATTCTGACAGACCAGCAAGATCTACTGCCTCAATTTTATTATGACAGACCAGCTAGATGTACTGTCTCTATTATATTATGACAGACCAGCTCGATGTACTGTCTCTATTATATTATGACAGACCAGCTAGATCTACTGTCTCTATTATATTATGACAGACCAGCTAGATCTACTGTCTCTATTATATTATGACAGACATTCTACATCTACTGTCTCTATTATATTATGACAGACCAGCTCGATGTACTGTCTCTATTATATTATGACAGACCAGCTAGATCTACTGTCTCTATTATATTATGACAGACCAGCTAGATCTACTGTCTCTATTATATTATGACAGACCAGCTAGATCTACTGTCTCTATTATATTATGACAGACCAGCTAGATGTACTGTCTCTATTATATTATGACAGACCAGCTAGATCTACTGTCTCTATTATATTATGACAGACCAGCTAGATCTACTGTCTCTATTATATTATGACAGACCAGCTAGATCTACTGTCTCTATTATATTATGATAGACCAGCTAGATCTACTGTCTCTATTATATTATGACAGACCAGCTAGATCTACTGTCTCTATTATATTATGACAGACCAGCTAGATCTACTGTCTCTATTATATTATGACAGACCAGCTAGATCTACTGTCTCTATTATATTATGACAGACCAGCTAGATCTACTGTCTCTATTATATTATGACAGACCAGCTAGATCTACTGTCTCTATTATATTATGACAGACCAGCTCGATCTACTGTCTCTATTATAATATGAAAGACCAGCTAGATCTACTGTCTCTATTATATTATGACAGACCAGCAAGATCTACAGTCTCTATTATATTATGACAGACCAGCTAGATCTACTGTCTCTATTATATTATGACAGACCAGCAGACCAGCTCGATGTACTGTCTCTATTATATTATGACAGACCAGCAGACCAGCTCGATGTACTGTCTCTATTATATTATGACAGACCAGCAGACCAGCTCGATGTACTGTCTCTATTATATTATGACAAACCAGCAGACCAGCTCGATGTACTGTCTCTATTATATTATGACAGACCAGCAAGATCTACTGTCTCTATTATATTATGACAGACCAGCTAGATCTACTGTCTCTATTATATTCTGACAGACCAGCTAGATCTACTGTCTCTATTATATTATGACAGACCAGCAAGATCTACTGTCTCTATTATATTATGACAGACCAGAAGACCAGCTCGATGTACTGTCTCTATTATATTATGACAGACCAGCAGACCAGCTCGATGTACTGTCTCTATTATATTATGACAAACCAGCAGACCAGCTCGATGTACTGTCTCTATTATATTATGACAGACCAGCAAGATCTACTGTCTCTATTATATTATGACAGACCAGCTAGATCTACTGTCTCTATTATATTCTGACAGACCAGCTAGATCTACTGTCTCTATTATATTATGACAGACCAGCAAGATCTACTGTCTCTATTATATTATGACAGACCAGCGAGATCTACTGTCTCTATTATATTATGACAGACCAGCTAGATATACTGTCTCATTTATATTATGACAGACCAGCTCGAACTACTGTCTCTATTAAATTCTGACAGACCAGCAAGATCTACTGCCTCAATTTTATTATGACAGACCAGCTAGATGTACTGTCTCTATTATATTATGACAGACCAGCTAGATTTACTGTCTCTAGTCTATTTTGACAGACCAGCTAGATTTACTGTCTCTATTATATTATGACAGACCAGCTAGATCTACTGTCTCTATTATATTATGACAGACCAGCTCGATGTACTGTCTCTATTATATTATGACAGACCAGCTAGATCTACTGTCTCTATTATATTATGACAGACCAGCTAGATCTACTGTCTCTATTATATTATGACAGACCAGCTAGATCTACTGTCTCTATTATATTATGACAGACCAGCTCGATGTACTGTCTCTATTATATTATGACAGACCAGCTAGATCTACTGTCTCTATTATATTATGACAGACCAGCTATATCTACTGTCTCTATTATATTATGACAGACCAGCTAGATCTACTGTCTCTATTATATTATGACAGACCAGCTAGATCTACTGTCTCTATTATATTATGACAGACCAGCTAGATCTACTGTCTCTATTATATTATGATAGACCAGCTAGATCTACTGTCTCTATTATATTATGACAGACCAGCTAGATCTACTGTCTCTATTATATTTTGACAGACCAGCTAGATCTACTGTCTCTATTATATTATGACAGACCAGCTAGATCTACTGTCTCTATTATATTATGACAGACCAGCTAGATCTACTGTCTCTATTATATTATGACAGACCAGCTAGATCTACTGTCTCTATTATATTATGACAGACCAGCTCGATCTACTGTCTCTATTATAATATGAAAGACCAGCTAGATCTACTGTCTCTATTATATTATGACAGACCAGCAAGATCTACAGTCTCTATTATATTATGACAGACCAGCTAGATCTACTGTCTCTATTATATTATGACAGACCAGCAGACCAGCTCTATGTACTGTCTCTATTATATTATGACAGACCAGCAGACCAGCTCGATGTACTGTCTCTATTATATTATGACACACCAGCAGACCAGCTCGATGTACTGTCTCTATTATATTATGACAAACCAGCAGACCAGCTCGATGTACTGTCTCTATTATATTATGACAGACCAGCAAGATCTACTGTCTCTATTATATTATGACAGACCAGCTAGATCTACTGTCTCTATTATATTCTGACAGACCAGCTAGATCTACTGTCTCTATTATATTATGACAGACCAGCAAGATCTACTGTCTCTATTATATTATGACAGACCAGCGAGATCTACTGTCTCTATTATATTATGACAGACCAGCTAGATATACTGTCTCATTTATATTATGACAGACCAGCAAGATCTACTGTCTCAATTATATTATGACAGACCAGCTAGATTTACTCTCTATTTTCTGTTATGACAGACCAGCGAGAACTAAGGTCTCTATTATATTATGACAGACCAGCTAGATCTACTGTCTCTAGTATATTTTGACAGAACAGCTAGATTTACCATCTCTATTATATTATGACAGACCAGCTAGATGTACTGTCTCTATTATATTATGACAGACCAGCTCGAACTACTGTCTCTATTATATTATGACAGACCAGCTCGAACTACTGGCTCTATTAAATTCTGACAGACCAGCTCGAACTACTGCCTCTATTAAATTCTGACAGACCAGCAAGATCTACTGCCTCAATTTTATTATGACAGACCAGCTAGATGTACTGTCTCTATTATATTATGACAGACCAGCTAGATTTACTGTCTCTAGTCTATTTTGACAGACCAGCTCGAACTACTGTCTCTATTAAATTCTGACAGACCAGCAAGATCTACTGTCTCTATTATATTATGACAGACCAGCTCGAACTACTGTCTCTATTAAATTCTGACAGACCAGCAAGATCTACTGCCTCAATTGTATTATGACAGACCAGCTAGATGTACTGTCTCTATTATATTATGACAGACCAGCTAGATTTACTGTATCTAGTCTATTTTGACAGACCAGCTAGATTTACTGTCTCCTCTATGTAATGACAGACCAGCTACATCTTCTGCCTCAATTAAATTATGACTGACCAGCTAGATCTACTGCCTCTTTTATATTATGACAGTCCAGCGAGAACTACTGTCTCTATTATATTCTGACAGACCAGCTAGATCTACTGTCTGTATTATATTATGACAGACCAGCTAGATCTACTGTCTCTATTATATTGTGACAGACCAGCTAGATCTACTGACTTTTTTATATTATGACAGACGAGCTAGATCTACTTTCTCTATTATATTATGACAGACCAGCTAGATCTACTGTCTCTATTATATTGTGACACACCAGAGCAATCTACTGTCTCAATTATAGTATGACAGACCTGCTAGATCTACTGTCTCTATTATATTATGGCAGACCAGCTAGATCTACTGTCTCAATTATATTATGACAGACCAGCTAGATCTACTGTCTCAATTATATTATGACAGACCTGCTAGATCTACTGTCTCAATTAGATTATGACAGACCAGCTAGATCTACTGTTTCTATTATATTATGACAGACCAGCTAGATCTACTGTCTCAATTAGATTATGACAAACCAGTTGTAACTACTGTATCAAGTATATTATGGCAGACCAGCTAGATCTACTGCCTCTTTTACATTATGACAGACCAGCTAGATCTACTGTCTCTACTATATTATGACAGACCAGCTAGATCTACTTTCTCAATTCTATGATGGCACACCAATCGAGATCTACTGCCCCAATTAAGTTATGGCATACCAGCTAGAACTACTGTCTCTATTATATTATGACAGACATTCTACATCTACTGTCTCTATTATACTATGACAGACCAGCTAGATCTACTGTCTCTATTATATTATGATAGACCTGCTAGGTCTACTTTCTCATTAATATTATGGCAGACCAGCTCGATCTACTGTCTCTATTATATTATGATAGACCAGCTAGATCTACTGCCTCTTTTATATTATGACAGACCAGCAAGAACTACTGTCTCAATTATATTATGATAGACCAGCTAGATCTACTGCCTCTTTTATATTATGACAGACCAGCAAGAACTACTGTCTCAATTATATTATGGCAGACCAGCTCGATCTACTGTCTCAATTATATTATGACAGACCAGCTAGATCTACTGTCTCTATTATATTATGACAGACCAGCTAGATCTACTGTCTCAATTATATTATGACAGACCAGCTAGATCTACTGTCTCAATTATATTATGACAGACCAGCTAGATCTACTGTTTCTGTTATATTATGATAGACCAGCTAGATCTACTGTCTCCATTATATTATGACAGACCAGCTAGATCTAATGTCTGTATTAAATTATGACAGACCAGCTAGATCTACTGACTTTTTTATATTATGACAGACCAGCTAGATCTACTGTCTCAATTATATTGTGACACACCAGAGCGATCTACTGTCTCAATTATAGTATGACAGACCTGCTAGATCTACTCTCTCTATTATATTATGGCAGACCAGATGTAACTACTGTCTCTATTATATTATGACAGACCAGCTACATCTACTGCCTCTTTTACATTATGACAGACCAGCTAGATCTACTTTCTCAATTCTATGATGGCAGACCAGCGAGATCTACTGCCCCAATTAAATTATGGCATACCAGCTAGAACTACTGTCTCTATTATATTATGACAGACATTCTACATCTACTGTCTCTATTATAGAGTGACAGACCAGCTAGATGTACTGTCTCTATTATATTATGACAGACCAGCTAGATTTACTGTATCTAGTCTATTTTGACAGACCAGCTAGATTTACTGTCTCCTCTATGTAATGACAGACCAGCTACATCTTCTGCCTCAATTAAATTATGACTGACCAGCTAGATCTACTGCCTCTTTTATATTATGACAGTCCAGCGAGAACTACTGTCTCTATTATATTCTGACAGACCAGCTAGATCTACTGTCTGTATTATATTATGACAGACCAGCTAGATCTACTGTCTCTATTATATTGTGACAGACCAGCTAGATCTACTGACTTTTTTATATTATGACAGACGAGCTAGATCTACTTTCTCTATTATATTATGACAGACCAGCTAGATCTACTGTCTCTATTATATTGTGACACACCAGAGCAATCTACTGTCTCAATTATAGTATGACAGACCTGCTAGATCTACTGTCTCTATTATATTATGGCAGACCAGCTAGATCTACTGTCTCAATTATATTATGACAGACCAGCTAGATCTACTGTCTCAATTATATTATGACAGACCTGCTAGATCTACTGTCTCAATTAGATTATGACAGACCAGCTAGATCTACTGTTTCTATTATAATATGACAGTCCAGCGAGAACTACTGTCTCTATTATATTCTGACAGACCAGCTAGATCTACTGTCTGTATTATATTATGACAGACCAGCTAGATCTACTGTCTGTATTATATTATGACAGACCAGCTAGATCTACTGTCTCTATTATATTGTGACAGACCAGCTAGATCTACTGACTTTTTTATATTATGACAGACGAGCTAGATCTACTTTCTCTATTATATTATGACAGACCAGCTAGATCTACTGTCTCTATTATATTGTGACACACCAGAGCAATCTACTGTCTCAATTATAGTATGACAGACCTGCTAGATCTACTGTCTCTATTATATTATGGCAGACCAGCTAGATCTACTGTCTCAATTATATTATGACAGACCAGCTAGATCTACTGTCTCAATTATATTATGACAGACCAGCTAGATCTACTGTCTCAATTATATTATGACAGACCAGCTAGATCTACTGTCTCTATTATATTATGGCAGACCAGCTAGATCTACTGTCTCAATTATATTATGACAGACCAGCTAGATCTACTGTCTCAATTATATTATGACAGACCTGCTAGATCTACTGTCTCAATTAGATTATGACAGACCAGCTAGATCTACAGTCTCTATTATATTATGACAGACCAGCTAGATCTACTGTCTCAATTAGATTATGACAAACCAGTTGTAACTACTGTATCAAGTATATTATGGCAGACCAGCTAGATCTACTGCCTCTTTTACATTATGACAGACCAGCTAGATCTACTGTCTCTACTATATTATGACAGACCAGCTAGATCTACTTTCTCAATTCTATGATGGCACACCAATCGAGATCTACTGCCCCAATTAAGTTATGGCATACCAGCTAGAACTACTGTCTCTATTATATTATGACAGACATTCTACATCTACTGTCTCTATTATACTATGACAGACCAGCTAGATCTACTGTCTCTATTATATTATGATAGACCTGCTAGGTCTACTTTCTCATTAATATTATGGCAGACCAGCTCGATCTACTGTCTCTATTATATTATGATAGACCAGCTAGATCTACTGCCTCTTTTATATTATGACAGACCAGCAAGAACTACTGTCTCAATTATATTATGATAGACCAGCTAGATCTACTGCCTCTTTTATATTATGACAGACCAGCAAGAACTACTGTCTCAATTATATTATGGCAGACCAGCTCGATCTACTGTCTCAATTATATTATGACAGACCAGCTAGATCTACTGTCTCTATTATATTATGACAGACCAGCTAGATCTACTGTCTCAATTATATTATGACAGACCAGCTAGATCTACTGTCTCAATTATATTATGACAGACCAGCTAGATCTACTGTTTCTGTTATATTATGATAGACCAGCTAGATCTACTGTCTCCATTATATTATGACAGACCAGCTAGATCTAATGTCTGTATTAAATTATGACAGACCAGCTAGATCTACTGACTTTTTTATATTATGACAGACCAGCTAGATCTACTGTCTCAATTATATTGTGACACACCAGAGCGATCTACTGTCTCAATTATAGTATGACAGACCTGCTAGATCTACTCTCTCTATTATATTATGGCAGACCAGATGTAACTACTGTCTCTATTATATTATGACAGACCAGCTACATCTACTGCCTCTTTTACATTATGACAGACCAGCTAGATCTACTTTCTCAATTCTATGATGGCAGACCAGCGAGATCTACTGCCCCAATTAAATTATGGCATACCAGCTAGAACTACTGTCTCTATTATATTATGACAGACATTCTACATCTACTGTCTCTATTATAGAGTGACAGACCAGCTAGATTTACTGTCTCTATTATATTATGATAGACCTGCTAGGTCTACTTTCTCATTTATATTATGGCAGACCAGCTCGATCTACTGTCTCTATTATATTATGATAGACCAGCTAGATCTACTGCCTCTTTTATATTATGACAGACCAGCAAGAACTACTGTCTCAATTATATTATGATAGACCAGCTAGATCTACTGCCTCTTTTATATTATGACAGACCAGCAAGAACTACTGTCTCAATTATATTATGGCAGACCAGCTCGATCTACTGTCTCAATTATATTATGACAGACCAGCTAGATCTACTGTCTCTATTATATTGTGACACACCAGAGCGAACTACTGTCTCAATTATAGTATGACAGACCTGCTAGATCTACTGTCTCTATTATATTATGGCAGACCAGCTAGATCTACTGTCTCAATTATATTATGACAGACCAGCTAGATCTACTGTCTCAATTATATTATGACAGACCTGCTAGATCTACTGTCTCTATGATATTATGACAGACCAGCTAGATCTACTGTCTCAATTAGATTATGACAGACCAGATAGAACTACTGTCTCTATTATGTTATGGCAGACCAGCTAGATCTACTGTTTCTATTATATTATGACAGACCAGCTAGATCTACTGTCTCAATTAGATTATGACAGACCAGTTGTAACTACTGTATCAAATATATTATGGCAGACCAGCTAGATCTACTGCCTCTTTTACATTATGACAGACCAGCTAGATCTCCTGTCTCTACTATATTATGACAGACCAGCTAGATCTACTTTCTCAATTCTATGATGGCAGACCAGCGAGATCTACTGCCCCAATTAAATTATGGCATACCAGCTAGAACTACTGTCTCTATTATATTATGACAGACATTCTACATCTACTGTCTCTATTATACTATGACAGACCAGCTAGATTTACTGTCTCTATTATATTATGATAGACCTGCTAGGTCTACTTTCTCATTAATATTATGGCAGACCAGCTAGATCTACTGTCTCAATTATATTATGATAGACCAGCTAGATCTACTTTCTCATTAATATTATGGCAGACCAGCTAGATCTACTGTCTCAATTATATTATGATAGACCAGCTAGATCTACTGCCTCTTTTATATTATGACAGACCAGCTAGAACTACTGTCTCAATTATATTATGGCAGACCAGCTAGATCTACTGTCACAATTATATTATGGCAGACCAGCTCGATCTACTGTCTCAATTATATCATGATAGACCAGCTAGATCTACTGCCTCTTTTATATTATGACAGACCAGCTAGAACTACTGTCTCAATTATATTATGGCAGACCAGCTCGATCTACTGTCTCAATTATATTATGACAGACCAGCTAGATCTACTGTCTCTATTATATTATGACAGACCAGCTAGATCTACTGTCTCAATTATATTATGACAGACCAGCTAGATCTACTGTCTCAATTATATTATGACAGACCAGCTAGATCTACTGTTTCTATTATATTATGATAGACCAGCTAGATCTACTGTCTCCATTATATTATGACAGACCAGCAAGATCTACTGTCTCAATTATATTATGACAGACCAGCTAGATCTACTGTTTCTATTATATTATGATAGACCAGCTAGATCTACTGTCTCCATTATATTATGACAGACCAGCGAGATCTACTGTCTCAATTATATTATGACAGACCAGCTAGATCTACTGTTTCTATTATATTATGATAGACCAGCTAGATCTACTGTCTCCATTATATTATGACAGACCAGCTAGATCTACTGTCTGTATTATATTATGACAGACCAGCTAGATCTACTGTCTCTATTATATTATGACAGACCAGCTAGATCTACTGTCTCTATTATATTGTGACACACCAGAGCGATCTACTGTCTCAATTATAGTATGACAGACCTGCTAGATCTACTCTCTCTATTATATTATGGCAGAGCAGATGTAACTACTGTCTCTATTATATTATGACAGACCAGCTACATCTACTGCCTCTTTTACATTATGACAGACCAGCTAGATCTACTTTCTCAATTCTATGATGGCAGACCAGCTAGAACTACTGTCTCTATTATATTATGACAGACATTCTACATCTACTGTCTCTATTATAGAGTGACAGACCAGCTAGATTTACTGTCTCTATTATATTATGATAGACCTGCTAGGTCTACTTTCTCATTAATATTATGGCAGACCAGCTCGATCTACTGTCTCAATTATCTTATGATAGACCAGCTAGATCTACTGCCTCTTTTATATTATGACAGACCAGCTAGAACTACTGTCTCAATTATATTATGGCAGACCAGCTAGATCTACTGTCACAATTATATTATGACAGACCAGCAAGATCTACTGTCTCAATTATATTATGACAGACCAGCTAGATCTACTGTTTCTATTATATTATGATAGACCAGCTAGATCTACTGTCTCCATTATATTATGACAGACCAGCGAGATCTACTGTTTCTAATAAATTATGACAGACCAGCTAGATCTACTGTCTCCATTACATTATGACAGACCAGCTAGATCTACTGTCTCAATTATATTATGACAGACCAGCTAGATCTACTGCATTCTTTATATCATGCCAGACCAGCTAGATCTACTGTCTCAGTTATATTATGACAGACCAGCTATATCTACTGCCTCAATCATATTATGACAGATCAGCTAGATCTACTGTCTCTATTATATTATGACAGACCAGCTAGATCTTCTACCTCTTTAACATTATGACAGACCAGCTTTTTCTACTGTCTCATTTATATTATGATAGACATGCTGGATATAATGTCTCTATTATATTATGACAGACAAGCTAGAACACCTGTCTCAATATTACGGCAGACCAGCTAGATCAACTGCCTCTATTATATTATGACAGACCAGCTAGATCTGCTGCCACTTTTATATTATGACAGACCAGCTAGATCTACTGCCTCTTTTATATTATGATAGACCAGCTAGATCTACTGTCTCAATTATATTATGATAGACCAGCGAGATCAACTGTCTCAATTATATTATGGCAGACCAGCTAGATCTACTGTTTCTATTCAATTATGACAGACCAACTATATCTACTGCCTCTTTTATAGTATGATAGACCAGCTAGATCTACTGTCTCCATTATATTATGACAGACCAGCTAGATCTACTGCCTCTTTTATATTATGATAGACCAGCTAGATCTACAGTCTCCATTATATTATGACAGACCAGCTAGATCTACTGTTTCTATTAAATTATGACAGACCAGCTAGATCTGCTGCCACTTTTATTTTATGACAGACCAGCTAGATCTACTGCCTTTTTTATATTATGATAGTCCAGCTAAATCTACTGTCTCAATTATATTATGGCAGACCAGCTAGATCTACTGTTTCTAATAAATTATGACAGACCAGCTAAATCTACTGTCTCTATTAAATTATGACAGACCAGCTAGATCTACTGTCTCATTTATATTATGCCAGACCAGCTAAATCTACTGTCTCAATTATATTATGGCAGACCAGCTAGATATACTGTTTCTATTATATTATGACAGACCAGCTAGATCTACTGTTTCTAATAAATTATGACATACCAGCTAGATCTACTGTCTCTATTAAATGATGACATACCAGCTAGAACTACTGCATCCTTTATATCATGACAGACCAGCTAGATCGACTGTCTCCATTATATTATGTCAGACCAGCTAGATCTACTGTCTCAATTATATTTTGAGAGATCAGCTTGATCTTCTGCCTCTTTAATATTATGACAGACCAGCTAGATCTACTGTCTCTATTATATTATGGCAGACGAGCTGGATCTACACTCTCAATTATGTTACGAAAGACCAGCTAGATTTACTGTCTCTAGTATATTTTGACAGACCAGTTACATCTACAGTCTCTAATATATTATGATAGACCTGCCAGATCTACTGTCTCATTTATATTATGACAGACCAGCTATATCTACTTTCTCAATTATATTATGATAGACCAGCTAGATCTACTGTCTCAATTATATTATGATAGACAATCTAGAACACCTGTCTCAATTATATTACGGCAGACCAGCTAGATCTACTGTTTCTATTCAATTATGACAGACCAGCTAGATCTACTGTCTCTATTATAATATGACAGACCAGCTAGATCTACTGCCTCTTTTATATTATGATAGACCAGCTAGATCTACTGCCTCAATTATTTTATGACAGACCAGCTAGATCTACTGCCTCTTTTATATTATGGCAGATCAGCTAGATCTACTGTTTCTATTCAATTATGACAGACCAGCTAGATCTACTGTCTCAATTATATTATGACAGACCAGCTAGATCTACTGCCTCTTTTATAGTATCATAGACCAGCTAGATCTACTGTCTCCATTATATTACGACAGAGCAGCTAGATCTACTGTCTCTATTATATTATGAGAGACCAGCTAGATCTACTGTCTCTATTATATTATGACTGTTACGGATACAGTTATCCTGTGTGTGTGTATCCTGTGTGTGTGTTTCTTTTCTCTCCTTCTCCCCTCTCAGGTGAAAATCATCACTCCCCAATCAGTCAACAATCAATCATCAATCAGAAGACACACCTCCTCCTATTTCCTGACCTATCACAGTTCCTTCCCCATGGTTTAAAAACCCCATCAGTTGTTTGTTCTAGAGCCCAGCTCAGCTCAGCTCAATCTCTCTGTAAATGCCATGTCTGTAGGTCTCTGTGTTTCACTCTCGCGTTGTGTCTTAACCTCTCTTTTGTTTAAGCACCTCATAGCACTTTGTCATCACCTGTGAGTATTGTTTTTGGTTATGGTGTTTGTGTTTTTGTTGCTGGTGGGAAAAGGGG
Organism: Oncorhynchus masou masou; assembly: GCF_036934945.1. NCBI lineage: Eukaryota > Metazoa > Chordata > Actinopteri > Salmoniformes > Salmonidae > Oncorhynchus > Oncorhynchus masou. Next base: position 89,062,210 of record NC_088243.1, read on the forward strand.
GAAACCAAGACAAGTCGCCCATGGGCATACACTACCCGTAGGTGAACTTTGTTAAATACACTAGTTAGAACTGGGCGGACCACCCACTGTATTTTTGGTTAGTTAGTTAGCTGTTGTTAAAGTAGGCTAGTCTAGCTTAGGGGTGTTTTTGAATACTTATTGTTTCTTTCCTTGGGTCCAGCTCAGCCCCTTTTCCTGCTCCCCACATTACCGTGTGGTTATAAATAAACCTAGAGTTTGACGGTAGATTTCTGTTGTCGTGGTTATTTCGTTCACACTTTTACTTTGTCACTAATAATTTGCATGAGTTATGTTACGAGTCTCATTACCATCCCCCCCTAGACTGTTGGGCCAAAAGGGATTCGTAACAATGACAGACCAGCTAGATCTACTGCCACTTTTATATTATGATAGGCCAGCTCGATCTACTGTCTCAATTATATTATGATAGACCAGCTAGATCTACTGTCTCAATTATATTATGGCAGACCAGCTATATCTACTGTCTCAATTATATTATGGCAGACCAGCTAGATCTACTGTTTCTATTATATTATGATAGACCTGCTAGATCTGCTGTCTCCATTAAATTATGACAGACCAGCTAGATCTACTGTTTCTAATAAATTATGACAGACCAGCTAGATCTACTGTCTCTATTAAATTATGACAGACCAGCTAGATCTACTGTCTCATTTATATTATGACAGACCAGCTATATCTACTGCCTCAATTATATTATGACAGACCAGCTGGAACATCTTTCTCAATTATATTATGACAGACCAGCTATATCCACTGCCTCAATTATATTATGTCAGACCAGCTGGATCTACTGTCTCAGTTATATTATGACCGAACAGCTATATCTCCTGCTTCAATTATATTATGACATATCAGCTAGATCTTCTGCCTCTTTAATATTATGACAGACCAGCTAGATCTCCTGTCTCTATTATATTATGGCAGATGAGCTGGATCTACACTCTCAATTATGTTACGAAAGACCAGCTAGATTTACTGTCTCTAGTATATTTTGACAGACCAGTTACATCTACAGTCTCTAATATATTACGATAGACCTGCCAGATCTACTGTCTCATTTATATTATGACCGACCAGCTATATCTACTTTCTCAATTATATTATGACCGACAAGCTGGATATACTGCCTCTTTTATATTATGACACACAAGCTAGAACACCTGTCTCTATTATATTATGACAGACCAGCTAGATCTACTGTTTCTATTAAATTTTGACAGACCAGCTAGATCTACTGTCTCCATTACATTATGAATGACCAGCGAGATCTACTGTTTCTATTAAATTATGACAGACCAGCAAGATCTCCTGCCACTTTTATATTATGATAGACCAGCTAGATCAACTGTCTCAATTATATTATGATAGACCAGCTAGATCAACTGTCTCAATTATTTTATGACAGACCAGCTAGATCTACTGTTTCTATTAAATTATGACAGACCAGCAAGATCTCCTGCCACTTTTATATTATGACACACAAGCTAGAACACCTGTCTCTATTATATTATGATAGACCAGCTAGATCTACTGTTTCTATTAAATTATGACAGACCAGCAAGATCTCCTGCCACTTTTATATTATGATAGACCAGCTAGATCAACTGTCTCTATTATATTATGATAGACCAGCTAGATCTACTGTTTCTATTAAATTATGACAGACCAGCAAGATCTCCTGCCACTTTTATATTATGATAGACCAGCTAGATCAACTGTCTCTATTATATTATGATAGACCAGCTAGATCTACTGTTTCTATTAAATTATGACAGACCAGCTAGATCTGCTGCCACTTTTATATTATGATAGACCAGCTAGATCAACTGTCTCAATTATATTATGATAGACCAGCTAGATCAACTGTCTCAATTATTTTATGACAGACCAGCTAGATCTACTGTTTCTATTAAATTATGACAGACCAGCAAGATCTCCTGCCACTTTTATATTATGACACACAAGCTAGAACACCTGTCTCTATTATATTATGATAGACCAGCTAGATCTACTGTTTCTATTAAATTATGACAGACCAGCAAGATCTCCTGCCACTTTTATATTATGATAGACCAGCTAGATCAACTGTCTCTATTATATTATGATAGACCAGCTAGATCTACTGTTTCTATTAAATTTTGACAGACCAGCTAGATCTACTGTCTCCATTACATTATGAATGACCAGCGAGATCTACTGTTTCTATTAAATTATGACAGACCAGCAAGATCTACCGCCTCTTTTATATTATGATAATTACTCTGATATGCAACTGATCCCCTCCTCCCCCCTCTGATATGCACTAATCCCCTCCTCCCCCCTCTGATATGCACCAGTCCCCCCCTCTGATATGCACTAATCCCCCTCTGATATGCACCAATCCCCCCCTCTGATATGCACTAATCCCCCTCTGATATGCAACCAATCCCCTCCTCCCCCTCTGATATGCACCAATCCCTTCCTCCCCCCTCTGATATGCACCAATCCCCTCCTCCCACCTCTGATATGCACTAATCTAGTGGTTAGAGCATTGGACTAGTAACCGGAAGGTTGCAAGTTCAAACCCCCGGGCTGAAAAGGTGCCAATCTGTCCTTCTGCCCCTGAACAAGCAGTTAACCCACTGTTCCTAGGACTTCATTGAAAATAATAATTTGTTCTTAGTAGAACTTGCCTAGTTAAATAAATGTAAAGAAAAAAAAACTATATCATGTAGGTACATGATGTAATGAAGCCACGTCAAATTGTGCGCGACACATGCAACACAGCATTGCTAACCTAGCCCGCAATGTTGAACAGTCATTTGAAAGAGTGAGACAACTCAAAGGTGAAATCCATTAAAGCCAAGATATTGGAATTCATTGCCCTTGACAATCAACCATTCTCTGTCGTGGATGACGTTGGCTTTCGTCGACTGGTGGAGCACCAATACACAAGCTGTTTAAAGTGGTGTTTCTCCAGGTGAGCTGTTTAAAGTGGTGTTTCTCCATGTGAGCTGTTTAAAGTGGTGTTTTTCCAGGTGAACTGTTTAAAGTGTTGTTTTCCCATGTGAGCTGTTTTGTAACGGTTTTCATGCGGTGAAAGAGAGTCGGACCAAAATGCAGCGTGTAGATTGCGATCCATGTTTAATGAACAAACGTAAACACGAATCTAAATACAAATACTACAAAACAAAGAACGTAACGAAAACCGAAACAGCCTATACTAGTGTAAACTAACACAGATACAGGAACAAGGACACTAAGAACAATCACCCACAAAACACACAAAGAATATGGCTGCCTAAATATGGTTCCCAATCAGAGACAACGATAATCACCTGACTCTGATTGAGAACCGCCTCAGGCAGCCATAGACTAACGCTAGACATCCCACAAAACCCCAAGACAAAAACACACCACAATAACCCATGTCACACCCTGGCCTGACCGAATAAATGAAGAATAAACATAATATATTTCGACCAGGGCGTGACATGTTTAAAGTGGTGTTTCTCCAGGTGAACTGTTTAAAGTGGTGTTTCCCAGGTGAGCTGTTTAAAGTGGTGTTTTCCCAGGTGAGCTGTTTAAAGTGGTGTTTCCCAGGTGAGCTGTTTAAAGTGGTGTTTCTCCAGGTGAGCTGTTTAAAGTGGTGTTTCCCAGGTGAGCTGTTTAAAGTGGTGTTTCCCAGGTGAGCTGTTTAAAGTGGTGTTTTCCCAGGTGAGCTGTTTAAAGTGGTGTTTTCCCAGGTGAGCTGTTTAAAGTGGTGTTTCCCAGGTGAGCTGTTTAAAGTGGTGTTTCTCCAGGTGAGCTGTTTAAAGTGGTGTTTCCCAGGTGAGCTGTTTAAAGTGGTGTTTTCCCAGGTGAGCTGTTTAAAGTGGTGTTTCCCAGGTGAGCTGTTTAAAGTGGTGTTTCCCAGGTGAGCTGTTTAAAGTGGTGTTTCCCAGGTGAGCTGTTTAAAGTGGTGTTTTCCCAGGTGAGCTGTTTAAAGTGGTGTTTTCCCAGGTGAGCTGTTTAAAGTGGTGTTTCCCAGGTGAGCTGTTTAAAGTGGTGTTTCTCCAGGTGAGCTGTTTAAAGTGGTGTTTCCCAGGTGAGCTGTTTAAAGTGGTGTTTTCCCAGGTGAGCTGTTTAAAGTGGTGTTTCCCAGGTGAGCTGTTTAAAGTGGTGTTTCCCAGGTGAGCTGTTTAAAGTGGTGTTTCCCCAGGTGAGCTGTTTAAAGTGGTGTTTCCCCAGGTGAGCTGTTTAAAGTGGTGTTTTCCCAGGTGAGCTGTTTAAAGTGGTGTTTTCCCAGGTGAGCTGTTTAAAGTGGTGTTTCCCAGGTGAGCTGTTTAAAGTGGTGTTTGAATTTTGGCGAACGTTTGAAAATGACGTTTTATTGGCTGCTTTATTACATGAGATCATTACCATAATGTAAATGTTCTGTTAAGATCATTACCATCATGTACATGTTCTGTTAAGACCATTACCACCAGCTCACCTCCCGCTAGACCGCTGAGTGATGGAAACACAAACAGCTGTTTACCTCTGAACCTGCCAGGCTGAGAGATGAAAACACAAACAGCTGTTTACCTCTGAACCTGCCTGGCTGAGAGATGGAAACACAAACAGCTGTTTACCTCTGAACCTGCCGGGCTGAGAGATGGAAACACAAACAGCTGTTTACCTCTGGACATGCCGGCTGAGAGATGGAAACACAAACAGCTGTTTACCTCTGGACCTGCCTGGCTGAGAGATGTAAACACAAACAGCTGTTTACCTCTGGACCTGCCTGGCTGAGAGATGGAAACACAAACAGCTGTTTACCTCTGGACCTGCCGGGCTCGGGAGCTACCATACAAAGCATTTTTTACTGTCCCGCACGCACGCACGCACACACACACACACACACACACACACACACACACACACACACACACACACACACACACACACACACACACACACACACACACACACACACACACACACACACCGTTTATTACCACGCTGGGCTGGGGATTTACACACATACTCCTGGACACACAGGGGACTCGTGTGGATGTCTAGCTCAATTGATCTGACTTGAGAAACTGGACTGACTCTTTGTTGTTTACAGTTCTGAGTCCACTGGGTTCTATTAAACTGCCCCAGGAAGATGCACCCATTTGCTGTCGGAGATGAATAGAAAGACAAATAAACAGATAGGAGGACCTGAGTGAAAACTGAGAAGAGGATGAGAGGAGAGATGACAACTCTTATTTGATTCAGTCACACACGGTATCAGTCTATTTCACCTCAACACTACCGCCACTAGGATTTCAAAACAGCCCTTCAGAAAGGCTTTAGAGATGCTTGTTAGATACCTGCTATCCCACTTGTACAGTCTTTCTGTCTTCTGTACAGTATAGAGTGGGCTGCTGACTGACCTACCGGCTGGCTGACAGGATGGCATTTTTTCCCCGTTGTTCTATGACCACTGAAAGACATAAAGAGCACTTCCTGTTAGCTTTAAATAAGGAAATGGGAGTATTCCATTTCAAGTTCAGAAAATTCAGGTTAGCAAGGCCTTGCTACGGATGCATGTCTTTAACCGCATGTTTTTGAACGGCATGTTCAAATATATATATATATATATATATATATACATATACGTTTCTTTGCAGGCAGGCAGGCAGGCAGGCAGGCAGGCAGGCAGGCAGGCAGGCAGGCAGGCAGGCAGGCAGGCAGGCAGGCAGGCAGGCAGGCAGGCAGGCAGGCAGGCAGGCAGGCAGGCAGGCAGACAGACAGACAGACAGACAGACAGACAGACAGACAGACAGACAGACAGACAGACAGACAGACAGACAGACAGACAGACAGACAGACAGACAGACAGACAGACAGACAGACAGACAGACAGACAGACAGACAGACATGGAGAGATTATGTTTCTCTCCCAGTGTTCCTGTAGCTTTGGGCCTTTTACTTGATCTAAACTTTAACCTTATACTGACGTTAAATCTCTGTTAAACTGATGTTAAATCTCTGTTATACTGATGTTAAATCTCTGTTATACTGATGTTAAATCTCTGTTATACTGATGTTAAATCTCTGTTATACTGATGTTAAATCTCTGTTATACTGATGTTACATCTCTGTTATACTGACGTTACATCTCTGTTATACGGAGGTTGGTTTGATGCGTTTATTCTCTCTTCTGGTATCCCACCGTTTGGAATCTTGAATTACATTACACCCCTGTTGTTAGTCTTATCAACAAAAACAACACAAATTATCTGATGGATTTATATTAGTAAGTAGAGGATTTATATTAGTAAGTAGAGGGTTTATATCAGTAAGTAGAGGGTTTATATTAGTAAGTAGAGGGTTTATATTAGTAGTAGAGGGTTTATATTAGTAAGTAGAGGATTTATATTAGTAAGTAGAGGGTTTATAATAGTAAGTAGAGGGTTTATATCAGTAAGTAGAGGGTTTATATTAGTAGTAGAGGGTTTATATCAGTAAGTAGAGGGTTTATATTAGTAGTAGAGGGTTTATATCAGTAAGTAGAGGGTTTATATTAGTAGTAGAGGGTTTATATTAGTAAGTAGAGGGTTTATATTAGTAAGTAGAGGATTTATATCAGTAAGTAGATGATTTATATTAGTAAGTAGAGGCTTTATATTAGTAAGTAGAGGGTTTATATTAGTAAGTAGAGGATTTATATCAGTAAGTAGAGGGTTTATATTAGTAAGTAGAGGGTTTATATTAGTAAGTAGAGGGTTTATATTAGTAGTAGAGGGTTTATATTAGTAAGTAGAGGGTTTATATTAGTAAGTAGAGGGTTTATATTAGTAAGTAGAGGGTTTATATTAGTAAGTAGAGGATTTATATTAGTAAGTAGAGGATTTATATCAGTAAGTAGATGATTTATATTAGTAAGTAGAGGATTTATATTAGTAAGTAGAGGGTTTATAATAGTAAGTAGAGGATTTATATTAGTAGTAGAGGGTTTATATTAGTAAGTAGAGGGTTTATATTAGTAAGTAGAGGGTTTATATTAGTAAGTAGAGGGTTTATATTAGTAAGTAGAGGATTTATATTAGTAAGTAGAGGATTTATATCAGTAAGTAGATGATTTATATTAGTAAGTAGAGGATTTATATTAGTAAGTAGAGGGTTTATAATAGTAAGTAGAGGATTTATATTAGTAGTAGAGGGTTTATATTAGTAAGTAGAGGGTTTATATTAGTAAGTAGAGGGTTTATATTAGTAGTAGAGGGTTTATATTAGTAAGTAGAGGGTTTATATTAGTAGTAGAGGGTTTATATTAGTAGTAGAGGATTTATATCAGTAAGTAGAGGGTTTATATTAGTAGTAGAGGGTTTATATTAGTAATTAGAGGGTTTATATCAGTAAGTAGAGGGTTTATATTAGTAAGTAGAGGATTTATATTAGTAAGTAGAGGGTTTATAATAGTAAGTAGAGGATTTATATTAGTAGTAGAGGGTTTATATTAGTAAGTAGAGGGTTTATATTAGTAAGTAGAGGATTTATATTAGTAGTAGAGGGTTTATATTAGTAAGTAGAGGGTTTATATTAGTAAGTAGAGGGTTTATATTAGTAAGTAGAGGGTTTATATTAGTAGTAGAGGGTTTATATTAGTAAGTAGAGGGTTTATATTAGTAAGTAGAGGGTTTATATTAGTAAGTAGAGGGTTTATATTAGTAGTAGAGGGTTTATATTAGTAGTAGAGGGTTTATATTAGTAGTAGAGGGTTTATATTAGTAAGTAGAGGGTTTATATTAGTAGTAGAGGATTTATATCAGTAAGTAGAGGGTTTATATTAGTAGTAGAGGGTTTATATTAGTAATTAGAGGGTTTATATCAGTAAGTAGAGGGTTTATATTAGTAGTAGAGGGTTTATATTAGTAAGTAGAGGATTTATATCAGTAAGTAGAGGGTTTATATTAGTAAGTAGAGGGTTTATATCAGTAAGTAGAGGGTTTATATTAGTAGTAGAGGATTTATATTAGTAAGTAGATGATTTATATTAGTAAGTAGAGGATTTATATTAGTAGTAGAGGGTTTATATCAGTAAGTAGAGGATTTATATTAGTAAGTAGAGGGTTTATATTAGTAAGTAGAGGGTTTATATTAGTAATTAGAGGGTTTATATTAGTAGTAGAGGGTTTATATTAGTAAGTAGAGGGTTTATATTAGTAGTAGAGGGTTTATATTAGTAATTAGAGGGTTTATATTAGTAGTAGAGGGTTTATATTAGTAAGTAGAGGGTTTATATTAGTAGTAGAGGGTTTATATTAGTAAGTAGAGGGTTTATATTAGTAAGTAGAGGGTTTATATTAGTAATTAGAGGGTTTATATTAGTAGTAGAGGGTTTATATTAGTAAGTAGAGGATTTATATCAGTAAGTAGAGGATTTATCTCAGTAAGTAGAGGGTTTATATTAGTAAGTAGAGGGTTTATATTAGTAAGTAGAGGGTTTATATTAGTAGTAGAGGGTTTATATTAGTAAGTAGAGGGTTTATATCAGTAAGTAGAGGATTTATATTAGTAAGTAGAGGGTTTATATTAGTAGTAGAGGGTTTATATTAGTAGTAGAGGGTTTATATTAGTAAGTAGAGGGTTTATATTAGTAAGTAGAGGGTTTATATTAGTAGTAGAGGGTTTATATTAGTAGTAGAGGGTTTATATTAGTAAGTAGAGGGTTTATAATAGTAAGTAGAGGATTTATATTAGTAGTAGAGGGTTTATATTAGTAGTAGAGGGTTTATATTAGTAATTAGAGGGTTTATATTAGTAGTAGAGGGTTTATATTAGTAAGTAGAGGATTTATATCAGTAAGTAGAGGGTTTATATTAGTAAGTAGAGGGTTTATATTAGTAAGTAGAGGGTTTATATTAGTAGTAGAGGGTTTATATTAGTAAGTAGAGGGTTTATATCAGTAAGTAGAGGATTTATATTAGTAAGTAGAGGGTTTATATTAGTAAGTAGAGGGTTTATATTAGTAGTAGAGGGTTTATATCAGTAAGTAGAGGGTTTATATTAGTAGTAGAGGGTTTATATTAGTAAGTAGAGGGTTTATATTAGTAGTAGAGGGTTTATATCAGTAAGTAGAGGGTTTATATTAGTAGTAGAGGGTTTATATTAGTAATTAGAGGGTTTATATCAGTAAGTAGAGGGTTTATATTAGTAGTAGAGGGTTTATATTAGTAGTAGAGGGTTTATATTAGTAAGTAGAGGATTTATATCAGTAAGTAGAGGGTTTATATTAGTAAGTAGAGGGTTTATATCAGTAAGTAGAGGGTTTATATTAGTAAGTAGAGGGTTTATATTAGTAGTAGAGGGTTTATATCAGTAAGTAGAGGGTTTATATTAGTAGTAGAGGGTTTATATTAGTAATTAGAGGGTTTATATCAGTAAGTAGAGGGTTTATATTAGTAAGTAGAGGGTTTATATCAGTAAGTAGAGGGTTTATATTAGTAAGTAGAGGGTTTATATTAGTAAGTAGAGGGTTTATAATAGTAAGTAGAGGGTTTATATTAGTAAGTAGAGGGTTTATAATAGTAAGTAGAGGATTTATATTAGTAGTAGAGGGTTTATAATAGTAAGTAGAGGATTTATATCAGTAAGTAAAGGGTTTATATCAGTAAGTAGAGGGTTTATATTAGTAGTAGAGGGTTTATAATAGTAAGTAGAGGGTTTATATTAGTAAGTAGAGGGTTTATATTAGTAAGTAGAGGGTTTATATCAGTAAGTAGAGGGTTTATATTAGTAAGTAGAGGGTTTATATCAGTAAGTAGAGGGTTTATATTAGTAAGTAGAGGGTTTATATTAGTAAGTAGAGGGTTTATAATAGTAAGTAGAGGGTTTATATTAGTAAGTAGAGGGTTTATAATAGTAAGTAGAGGGTTTATATTAGTAGTAGAGGGTTTATATTAGTAAGTAGAGGGTTTATATTAGTAAGTAGAGGGTTTATAATAGTAAGTAGAGGATTTATATTAGTAGTAGAGGGTTTATAATAGTAAGTAGAGGGTTTATATTAGTAAGTAGAGGGTTTATAATAGTAAGTAGAGGGTTTATATTAGTAGTAGAGGGTTTATATTAGTAAGTAGAGGGTTTATATTAGTAAGTAGAGGGTTTATAATAGTAAGTAGAGGATTTATATTAGTAGTAGAGGGTTTATATTAGTAAGTAGAGGGTTTATAATAGTAAGTAGAGGGTTTATATCAGTAAGTAGAGGGTTTATATTAGTAGTAGAGGGTTTATATTAGTAAGTAGAGGGTTTATATCAGTAAGTAGAGGGTTTATATCAGTAAGTAGAGGGTTTATATCAGTAAGTAGAGGGTTTATACCAGTAAGTAGAGGGTTTACAATAGTAGTAGAGGGTTTATATCAGTAAGTAGAGGGTTTATAATAGTAAGTAGAGGGTTTATATCAGTAAGTAGAGGGTTTATATCAGTAAGTAGAGGGTTTATATCAGTAAGTAGAGGGTTTATACCAGTAAGTAGAGGGTTTACAATAGTAGTAGAGGGTTTATATCAGTAAGTAGAGTGTTTATATTAGTAAGTAGAGGGTTTATATCAGTAAGTAGAGGGTTTATATTAGTAGTAGAGGGTTTATATTAGTAAGTAGAGTTTCCAGGTACATTTCCCATGTTTTCCAGGAATCCTGGTTCGGAGGATTTCCTGCCTTTCCCTTCCTGATTCTGGGAATCTTCCAACTGGGAATTCTGGGAAAAGGTAACTGAATTTTTCATCCCTGTTAGTACAGTACGTTATCGGTAACCATGGTGACGTGAAAATGACATTATTATTCTGATCTTTATTATTAATAGTACATTTTCAATACAGAGTTTACCCTGTGCATCCCAGTGTCAGGATTTGGCCAGGGTTGTTCCGGGTTTTGGTCACTAGATGCCCCCATTGTGCTTTTTGACCTTATGTTTTTTCCCTTGTTCCCCATTATTAATTGCACCTGTGCCTCGTTTGCCCTGATTGTATTTAAACCCTTTGTTTCCCTCAGTTCTGTGCTCTGTGTTTGTATGTTAGCACCCAGCCCTAGTGGTCTGTGTACTCTTGTCGTTTCCAGTGGATGCTCTTGTGGATTTCTGTTTTTATTTTTGAGTATCTTTTGAGGCTTTTTGTGCTATACCTACCACCTTTTGGATTTGCCATTTTTGTATTGTAGGACTTTTTTACTTTATTAAATACACCGTCTTAAGTACTGCTGTGTCTGCCTCATCTTCTGGGTTCTGCTGACTATTCGTGGCTCAGTTGGTTAAGTGACTGTTTCTCACTCCGGAGACCCAGGTTCGTAACCAGGTCCTGACACCCAGTACATTTTCAATACAGAGTTTACCCTGTGCATTCCAGTACATTTTCAATACAGAGTTTACCCTGTGCATTTCAGCACATTATCAGATGTGTAGCAGTATATATGTTGATTTATTGGGATTTGTTGGGCGTGAAGACATTCCCTGCGCGGTCCGCCTGCTTCCCAGTAGCCACCCAAAAGGGCAGCTCTTCTACCCATTTAGCACCTCTTTGCGGTAGCGTTCGGGAGTGGTCAGGGTCCCCTAGCTACACCCTACCAAGGTCTCGCTCTTCCTGTGGTATATACAAGGCCTATGTGTAGGATCTGTTACTCCTCTTTGGGATCCTCCCTGATTGGTGGATGTTGTAATAACTTGATTCTGTATCATTTACTGTGTCCCTGCTTGTCTGACCACTCCTTGTCCCCCTCTTATATGCTGTAGTCCAGCAGCATGGGCCCTCTGTGTTTTAATGAACGCTCTACTGTCGTTCCTCAAGTAGACTGCTGTAGTCCAGCAGCATGGGCCCTGTGTGTTTTAATGAACGCTCTACTGTCGTTCCTCAAGTAGCTGCTGTAGTCCAGCAGCTTGGGCCCTCGGTGTTTTAATGAACGCTCTACTGTCGTTCCTCAAGTAGCTGCTGTAGTCCAGCAGCATGGGCCCTGTGTGTTTTAATTTCAAGTTCTACTGTCGTTCCTCAAGTAGCTGCTGTAGTCCAGCAGCATGGGCCCTGGGTGTTTTAATGAACGCTCTACTGTCATTCCTCAAGTAGACTGCTGTAGTCCATCAGCAGTCTGGCGTCTGGTGGGTGTGGCTTCTGGTGGGTGTGGCTTTGGCGTCTGGTGGTTATGGCGTCTGGTGGGTGCGGCGTCTGGTGGGTGCGGCGTCTGGTGGGTGCGGCGTCTGGTGGGTGCGGCGTCTGGTGGGTGCGGCGTATGGTGGGTGTGGCTTTGGCGCCTGGTGGTTATGGCGTCTGGTGGGTGCGGTGTCTGGTGGGTGCGGCGTCTGGTGGGTGTGGTTGTGGCGTCTGATGGGTGTGGTGTCTGATGGGTGTGGCGTCTGGTGGGTGTGGCGTCTGGTGGGTGTGGCGTCTGATGTGTGCGGCGTCTGGCGTCTGGTGGTTGTGGCGTCTGATGGGTGTGGCGTCTGATGGGTGTGGCGTCTGGTGGGTGCGGCGTCTGATGGGTGCGGCGTCTGGTGGGTGCGGCGTCTGGTGGGTGCGGCGTCTGGTGGGTGCGGCGTCTGGTGGGTGTGGTGTCTGGTGGGTGTGGCGTCTGGTGGGTGTGGCGTCTGCTGGGTGTGGCGTCTGGTGGTTGTGGCGTCTGGTGGTTGTGGCGTCTGGTGGTTGTGGCGTCTGGTGGGTGTGGCGTCTGATGGGTGTGGCGTCTGATGGGTGTGGCGTCTGGTGGTTGTGGCGTCTGGTGGGTGTGGCGTCTGGTGGGTGTGGCGTCTGGTGGTTGTGGCGTCTGGTGGGTGTGGCGTCTGGTGGTTGTGGCGTCTGGTGGGTGTGGCGTCTGGTGGGTGTGGCGTCTGGTGGGTGTGGCGTCTGGCGGTTGTGGCGTCTGGCGGGTGTGGCGTCTGGCGGGTGTGGCGTCTGGCGGGTGTGGCGTCTGGCGGGTGTGGCGTCTGGCGGGTGTGGCGTCTGGCGGTTGTGGCGTCTGGCGGGTGTGGCGTCTGGCGGGTGTGGCGTCTGGCGGGTGTGGCGTCTGGCGGTTGTGGCGTCTGGTGGGTGTGGCGTCTGGCTGCAGCCATGTGGATGGGTAGACAGGAAACTATATAGAGGCTCCATATCAAAGAATTACATTCCATTTTCAGGGGTTTGATGTACTTCCTTTCTTTCCTGTGTTACTTCCTGTGTATGTGCATTGTCTTTTCCAACCACTTCATCTCAGATAAATGAATCTGCAACATTTTGTGACGACACACCACTTCATGAATGATTGGTAGATTTCAAAGCACATCCAGATCTGTGTGAGTCTCTATGCCTAACCAAGTTCCGGATGTCAGCTACGGTCTTCTCCTCACAAGACAATTCTGATCTATTATAGATACACCATATTATCTCCGTGTTTTAAGTTCGCAAACGAAATGTGCATTTTTATCAATGATTCTTATGATTTCTCGTACACACTGAGTTGGTGGTGTCTGGTGTTTTCACAGAACATGACTGAATTCTTTCTCTGTTTTATAACTGAAAGGGGTGTCTGCGGTTGCTGCCGTCTGTAACTAACCAGTTTGTTGGGAGTTTAATTTTATTTTTTTATCTCAAAGCCTTTTTAAGATATTTTCTTTTACGTTCCCCTCATAGCTTGGAACATTTCCAGAGTCTCCCTCATCTTAGAGAGATGTCCTTTAAATCTGGAGGTAGAAGACATTCCGTCGGCTGTCCGAAAGACGCTGAGAGGTGCAGAGAATCTCTTAACTGTTTGGTAATACCTATAACAGCGCCATGACAGAAAGACAGTAGGTCCTATATTACAACTTACAATATATATATATATATATATATATATATATATATATATATATATATATATATATATATATATATAAAATAATATCATAGGGTTATTTTGTACTTTCTGAGGACGAAACATAGTTTCTACGAAACGTGACATTATGACGATAAGGTTTATAAACGAAATGTTTTGAAATGTTTGTCCTGAACTGGAAAATGGCATTTGTGTGTAATCTCTGTCACCACAGTGACAGTACCGTAGCCGTTCCGTTTAAGATGATTCAAAAGGATATTTCCTGTATCTTGTTCTTCTTCTTATGTTGAAAAAATGTAGCATTCGTTGTGTTTTTGATGGGAGAAATGTTGAAGATGCTTTTTGTCTTCATTTCTTGAATTCCATGTTGTCCTCTATACAGCTGGAATGTAAACAAGTAACCGATAGAACTCATTACACGCCTCTTCAATTGATTCATTTGTTTTTTTTAAACAATGTTTTGATTTTCAACATGTTAACATCTTAAAGGGTAGAATTGTAAAAAATAAAAATGCTGAAAACGAGTAAAATGACTTTGATTGTGGGACATGGTCTCTTACACTTTACATTGTGTTACAAATATACTTATTTTTCATATTAAACAAAAAGGATTTATTACATCTGGCCTCCATCGCAGGTTTTGATGTGTCAACATACATAGTTTTATGTCTTTATGCATGTACTGTCTGTCTGTCTGTCTGTCTGTCTGTCTGTCTGTCTGTCTGTCTGTCTGTCTGTCTGTCTGTCTGTGTGGTTATTTATTGGCTTGGAGAGAGAAATGTTGGTGGTATTAATCAGACTGTAGGTTTATTTTAAATGAAATGTCTTCAATCTGGCACTAGGGGGCGACGCTTAAAGAAAAGCTCTGCTCGGCTGAGGTGGTGCTGTATTCAGCATATGTCAGAGTAGGAGTGCTGATCTAGGACCATGTCTTCCCTCCCCTGGTCATGTAATCTGATCAGGTAAAACTGATCCTGAATCAGGATGTAGAGGCTGATGTTAGTAAAGGGTTTTACAAGGTGAAACTATTTTTTTATTTTATTTTTACACTTTTGCAGACTTTGTTTCTGTACTGGTGAAATGACCAAGTCGCAGCATGATGGATGCTGTGACAGGATATGTTTAGCTGTTTCTAAATAGAACATGTGGGGTGGTAATATTTGGAGTTTGCTTTGCGTTCTGCACACATTCAACTCTGCAGACGAGTTAAATAGAAGAGCCTCTATAGAGAAGAGCCATGATGTCCGATCACCGTTTGTTTTTCGTTATAAGAGATCTTTAAATTAAGCCGAGGCAGGAACTAGAGACCTTCGAGTTAAAGAGGTTAAAGGGGAAAGATTTCACTCTGAACCAGAAGTGTGGCAATGTGAGACTAAACATGCCAGAAGATACATTTACATTTAAGTCATTTGGCAGACGCTCTTATCCAGAGCGACTTACAAATTGGATACCCAACGAACATATCTGACCTGACCTACACCCTGACCTCTACACCCTGACCTCTACACCCTGCATTCTGCATCTAATTAACTCCTTTTTTAATATCCCAGATAGGCAATTTGTTTTACAATTATATTTTACATATATACTGAAGACAAATATATATATATTTTTTTCTGAGTGTCACACCCTGACCTTAGTTATCTTTGTTTTCTTTATTATTTTGGTTAGGTCAGGGTGTGACGAGGGAGTAGTTTTTGTATTTTCTAGGTGTTTTGGGCCTGTCTAGGGTTTTTTGTAAATCTATGGGGTTTTAGTATGTCTAGGTATATGTAGGTCTATGGTGGCCTGAATTGGTTCCCAATCAGAGACAGCTGTTTATCGTTGTCTCTGATTGGGGATCCTATTTTGGTTGCAATTTTCCATTTTCGTTTTGTGGGTTATTGTCTATGTGTAGTTGCATGTCAGCACTCGTGTTTATAGTGGCACAGTCGTTTTGTTCATTCATCTAACGCTGCGCCTTGGCCTCCTCGTTATGATGACCGTGACACTGAGTTACAGTTCATATAAGGAAATCAGTCAATTGAAATAAATTCATTAGAACCCTAATCTATGGATTTTCACATGACTGCTAATACAGATATGCATCTGTTGGTCACAGATACCTTCTTTTTGAAAGGTAGCGGCATGGATCAGAACCAGTGATTTTCCTCATGCAGCACAAAACATCTTCACATAGAGTTGATCAGGCTGTTGATTGTGGCCTGTAGAATGTTGTGCCACTCCTCTTCAACGGCTGTGTGAATTTGCTGGATATTGGCGGGAACTGGAGCACACCTGTTGTACACACTGATCCAGAGCATCCCAAACATGCTCGATGGTTGACATATCTGGTGAGTAAAGAACTGGGAAATGTTCAGCTTCCAGAGATGGGGCTTATCATACTGAAACATGAGGAGGTGGATGAATGGCACGACAGTTGGCCTCAGGATCTCATCACTGTGCATTCAAATTGCCATTGATAAAATGCAATTATGTCCTTTGTCCGTAGTTTATGCCTGCCCATACCATATGCCTGCCCATACCATAACCCCACCACAACCAAGCATGGCCATATCCCCTTCCTGCAAGCGTGGCCAATGGCATTAATTCATGTCATGTAAATAAACAAAGCAATCTGAATACATAAACATGGAAATACATATTTCTGCAAGTGGAATCACAACCAACCCTGTTAAGTACAGTTGAAGTAGGAAGTTTACATACACCTTAGGCAAATACATTTAAACTCAGTTTAAATTAAATACATTTAATCCTAGTAGAAATTCCCTTTCTTAGGTATGTTAGGATCACCACTTTATTTTAA
Organism: Oncorhynchus masou masou; assembly: GCF_036934945.1. NCBI lineage: Eukaryota > Metazoa > Chordata > Actinopteri > Salmoniformes > Salmonidae > Oncorhynchus > Oncorhynchus masou. Next base: position 89,078,822 of record NC_088243.1, read on the forward strand.
GAATGTGAAATGTCAGAATAATAGTAGAGAGAATACTTTTCCTACCTCATGATGCCATCTATTTTGTGAAGTGCACCTATCCCTCCTGCAGCAAAGCACCCCCACAACATGATGCTGCCACCACCATGCTTCACGGTTGGGATGGTGTTCTTCGGCTTGCAAGCCTCCCCCTTTTTCCTACAAATATAACAATGGTCATTATGGCCAAACAGTTCTATCTTTGTTTCATCAGACCAGGGGACATTTCTCCAAAAAATACAATCTTTGTCCCCATGTGCAGTTGCAAGACATAGTGTCTTTTTATGGTGGTTTTGGAGCAGTGGCTTCTTCCTTGCTGTGCGGCCTTTCAGGTAATGTCGATATAGGACTTGTTTTACTGTGGATATAGATACTTTTTGTATCTGTTTCCTCCAGCATCTTCATAAGGTCCTTTGCTGTTGTTCTGGGATTGATTTGCACTTTTTTCAACAAAGTACGTTCATCTCTAAGAGACAGAACGCGTCTCCTTCCTGAGCGGTATGACGGCTGTGTGGTCCCATGGTGTTTATACTTCAGGCGTTTGGAAATTGGTCCCAAGAATGAACCAGACTTGTGAGGGTCTACAATTATTTTTCTGAGGTGTTGGCTGATGTCTTTTGATTATCCCATGATGTCAAGCAAAGAGGCTCTGAGTTTGAAGGTAGGCCTTGAAATACATCCACAGGTACACCTCCAATTGACTCAGATGATGTCAATTAGCCTATCAGAAGCTTCTAAAGCCATCATTTTCTGTAATTTTCCAAGCTGTCTAAAAAAAAGGTCAACTTAGTTAGTGTGAACTTCTGACCCACTGGAATTGTGATACAGTGAATTATAAGTGAAATAATCTGTCTGTAAACAATTGTTGGAAAAATGACTTGTGTCATGTACAAAGCAGATGTCCTAACCAACTTCCCAAAACTATAGTTTGTTATTAACAAGAAATTTGTGGAGTGGTTGAAAAATGAGTTTTAATGACTCCAACCAAAGTGTATGTAAATTGAACTGAACAGATGTCCTAACCAACTTCCCAAAACTATAGTTTGTTAACAAGAAATGTGTTTGATATGGCTCTCTTTAACAAACATCCGCATTACTATTATGGTGTATGTGCCGTATCTGCCTTTTGACTAGAGTACTGAACACCAATATTAACTCAACATGCAACAATTTCAAAGATTTTACTGAGTTAGGCCCTAATCTATGGATTTCACATGACTGAGCAGGGGCACAGACATGGGTGGGCCTGGCTCCCAAGTGGGTGGGTCTATGCCCTCCCAGGCCCACCCATGTCTGGGCCCCTGCTCAGTCATGTGAAATCCATAGATCCAATCAGAATATTTTTTTCCCCCACAAAAGGGCTTTATTACAAACATAAATACTCTTCAGCACCGGTTGGATGTACTGCCGAATTCTCCAAAACAACGTTCGAGAAAAAGGAACATTAAATTCTCTGTCAACAGCTCTGGTAGACATTCCTACAGTCAGCATGTACATTACTTCAAAACTTGAGACATCTGTGGTATTGTGTTGTGTGACACATCTGCACATTTTAGTGTGGCCTTTTATTGTCCCCAGCACAAGGTGCACCTGTGTAATGATCATGCTGTTTAATCAGCTTCTTGATATGCCACACCTGTCAGGTGGATGGATTTTCTTGGCAAAGGAGAAATGCTCCCTAACAAGGATGTAAAACAAATGTGTTCTGAAAATATGATCAGCTTACTATCGATCCCCCAGCCGTCAGACGAAGAATAGATCATTTAATTATTATCGATCCATCAGGCGAGGACTAGATCATTTCAGTATTATAGATCCACCAGACGAAGACTAGATCATTTAATTTGATGGATTAACTGGTGGGGTAGCAGTATGAATGCCAATGAGATGGAAGGATAGATCTCTCTTTCTTTCTCTTGAAGGAAGGAAGGAAGGAAGGAAGGAAGGAAGGAAGGAAGGAAGGAAGGAAGGAAGGAAGGAAGGAAGGAAGGAACAGAGACATTTCCTGTTTATGCTTTCTATCTATTGAAGGAAGGAAGGAAGGAAGGAAGGAAGGAAGGAAGGAAGGAAGGAAGGAATGGAGACATTTCCTGTTTATGCTCTCTTTCTAAGGAAGGAAGGAAGGAAGGAAGGAAGGAAGGAAGGAAGGAAGGAAGGAAGGAAGGAAGGAAGGAAGGAAGGAAGGAAGGAAGGAAGGAACAGAGAAATTTCCTGTTTATGTCCATTGAGTCAGTTGTGATTTATCTTTTGAATCAGATCTGAATCAGATCTGTAATGCAACACAGACCTCGAGTCAAGACCAACACAGGACACTGATGGTTTTGATGTCTTCACTATTTTTCTACAATGTAGAAAATAGTAAAAATAAAAAATAAACCTTGAATGAGTAGGTGTGTCCATACTTTTGACTGGTAAATATATATATATACTGTATTTATCCTCAGCTAAATATATGTGTGCGACCAATAAAATATGATTTTATTAGACTTTTATCTTTAGATTTAGAAGGAAATACTGATCCTTGATCACCATTCTTAATCTGAGAAGCTTTATGCTTTATGGACCCAGACTTTGTACGTCTTTTTCGACTGGATAGAACTTTCGACATCTGCTTTCTGCACAGATGGTCAGTTGTGAATCAGAACTGAATCAGATCTGTAATGCAACACAGACCTCGAGTCAAGACCAACACAGGACACACGCCTTCTGCACAGATGGTCAGGGATGCATCTCAAATGGCTCCCTATTCCCTATATAGTGCATTGCTTTTGACCGCGGTCCAAAGGGTGTAGGGAATAGAGTATATAGGCAATAGGGTACCATTTGGGACACAGTCCATGAGTCATATTTGGAAGACTGACGAAACCCTCCATGTAACACATCGTGAGGTACTGTTCTGTCCGAGCAAGTCATCAAAGTGGATTTCTCTTTTACAACACAGACCTAGACCCAATATCAACACAGGGCACAGGCCTTCCTCTGGTTTCAACCAGGCCTCTGCCACGCTGATCCTCAACACGGGGTCCCCTCGGGTGCATGCTCAGTCCCCTCCTGTACTCCCTGTTCACCCACGACTGCATGGCAAATCTTGACTCCAACACCATCATTAAGTTTGCAGATGACACAATAGAAGAAGGCCTGATCACAGACAACGACGAGACAGCCTATAGGGAGGAGGTCAGAGACCTGGCAGTGTGTTGCCAGGGCAACAACCTCTCCCTCAACGACGAGACAGCCTATAGGGAGGAGGGAGGAGACCTGGCAGTGTAGGTGCCAGGGCAACAACCTCTCCCTCAACGACGAGACAGCCTATAGGGAGGAGGTCAGAGACCTGGCAGTGTAGGTGCCAGGGCAACAACCTCTCCCTCAACGACGAGACAGCCTATAGGGAGGAGGTCAGAGACCTGGCAGTGTAGGTGCCAGGGCAACAACCTCTCCCTCAACGACGAGACAGCCTATAGGGAGGAGGTCAGAGACCTGGCAGTGTAGGTGCCAGGGCAACAACCTCTCCCTCAACGACGAGACAGCCTATAGGGAGGAGGTCAGAGACCTGGCAGTGTGTTGCCAGGGCAACAACCTCTCCCTCAACGACGAGACAGCCTATAGGGAGGAGGTCAGAGACCTGGCAGTGTGTTGCCAGGGCAACAACCTCTCCCTCAACGACGAGACAGCCTATAGGGAGGAGGTCAGAGACCTGGCAGTGTAGGTGCCAGGGCAACAACCTCTCCCTCAACGATGAGACAGCCTATAGGGAGGAGGTCAGAGACCTGACAGTGTAGGTGCCAGGGCAACAACCTCTCCCTCAACGACGAGACAGCCTATAGGGAGGAGGTCAGAGACCTGGCAGTGTGTTGCCAGGGCAACAACCTCTCCCTCAACGACGAGACAGCCTATAGGGAGGAGGTCAGAGACCTGGCAGTGTAGGTGCCAGGGCAACAACCTCTCCCTCAACGACGAGACAGCCTATAGGGAGGAATCAGAGACCTGGCAGTGTAGGTGCCAGGGCAACAACCTCTCCCTCAACGACGAGACAGCCTATAGGGAGGAGGTCAGAGACCTGACAGTGTAGGTGCCAGGGCAACAACCTCTCCCTCAACGACGAGACAGCCTATAGGGAGGAGGTCAGAGACCTGGCAGTGTGTTGCCAGGGCAACAACCTCTCCCTCAACGACGAGACAGCCTATAGGGAGGAGGTCAGAGACCTGACAGTGTAGGTGCCAGGGCAACAACCTCTCCCTCAACGACGAGACAGCCTATAGGGAGGAGGTCAGAGACCTGGCAGTGTGTTGCCAGGGCAACAACCTCTCCCTCAACGACGAGACAGCCTATAGGGAGGAGGTCAGAGACCTGGCAGTGTAGGTGCCAGGGCAACAACCTCTCCCTCAACGACGAGACAGCCTATAGGGAGGAATCAGAGACCTGGCAGTGTAGGTGCCAGGGCAACAACCTCTCCCTCAACGACGAGACCGCCTATAGGGAGGAGGTCAGAGACCTGGCCGTGTAGGTGCCAGGGCAACAACCTCTCCCTCAACGACGAGACAGCCTATAGGGAGGAGGTCAGAGACCTGGCAGTGTAGGTGCCAGGGCAACAACCTCTCCCTCAACGACGAGACCGCCTATAGGGAGGAGGTCAGAGACCTGGCAGTGTAGGTGCCAGGACAACAACCTCTCCCTCAACGACGAGACCGCCTATAGGGAGGAGGTCAGAGACCTGGCCGTGTAGGTGCCAGGGCAACAACCTCTCCCTCAACGTGATCAAGACAAAGGAGATGATCGTGGACTACAGGAAAAGGTGGCCCAAACAGGCCCCTGTTAACATCGACGGGGCTGCAGTGGATTGAGAGTTTCAAGTTCCTTGGTGTCCACGTCACCAACAAACTATCATGGTCCAAGCACAACAAGACAGTCGTGAAGAGGGCACGACAAAACCTATTCCCCCTCAGGAGACTGAAAAGATTTGGCATGGATCCTCCTTTATTTACTTTTGTTGTTTTTACTTTAGTTTATTCAATAGATATTTTCTTAACTTTATTTTCTTAAAAATGCATTGTTGCTTAAGGGCTTGTAAGTGAGCATTTCACGGTAAGTTCTACACCTGAGGTATTCGGCACATGTGACAAATACAATTTCATTTCATTTGACCTGGGTTCAAATATTATTTAAATTAATGTTAATTACTTTACCTGAGCTTAAAATGAGCTTGACAGTTGCAAAAAAAAAAGTCCCAAAATGGCAAATTCTTCTCATATGGCACTCAATGCAGGAGAAAGCAAACAACAAAGATTTTACAAATATTTCAAATAGTATTCAAAACCAGGTCTGATTTCAACATAGATGGTTATGAGTCCTTTTGAAGTGTCTACACTAATGAAAGCTTCTCTGGAATGGGGTGTCCATCTGGGTAAAGTCATGTAGTATAAAGGCCTCTGGAATGGGGGGGTCCATCTGGGTAAAGTCATGTAGTATAAAGGCCTCTGGAATGGGGGGGTCCATCTGGGTAAAGTAATGTAGTATAAAGGCCTCTGGAATGGGGGTCCATCTGGGTAAAGTCATGTAGTATAAAGGCCTCTGGAATGGGGGGGTCCATCTGGGTAAAGTCATGTAGTATAAAGGCCTCTGGAATGGGGGTGTCCATCTGGGTAAAGTCATGTAGTATAAAGGCCTCTGGAATGGGGGGTCCATCTGGGTAAAGTTATGTAGTATAAAGGCCTCTGGAATGGGGGTGTCCATCTGGGTAAAGTCATGTAGTATAAAGGCCTCTGGAATGGGGGGGTCCATCTGGGTAAAGTCATGTAGTATAAAGGCCTCTGGAATGGGGGTCCATCTGGGTAAAGTCATGTAGTATAAAGGCCTCTGGAATGGGGTGTCCATCTGGGTAAAGTCATGTAGTATAAAGGCCTCTGGAATGGGGGGTCCATCTGGGTAAAGTCATGTAGTATAAAGGCCTCTGGAATGGGGGTGTCCATCTGGGTAAAGTCATGTAGTATAAAGGCCTCTGGAATGGGGTGTCCATCTGGGTAAAGTCATGTAGTATAAAGGCCTCTGGAATGGGGGTGTCCATCTGGGTAAAGTCATGTAGTATAAAGGCCTCTGGAATGGGGGGGTCCATCTGGGTAAAGTCATGTAGTATAAAGGCCTCTGGAATGGGGGTGTCCATCTGGGAAACTCAGTATGACTAATTTAAGACATTAAAATGGTATCCATGAGTTGACCTGTCTCTGGGTAGTATGATTCATTAAGACATTAAAATGGTATCCATGAGTTGACCTGTCTCCGGGTAAGTAGAAAAAAAGGACTTATTTGCCAAACTGTCTCTCTATCCTTTTAACTGAAGATACTGTATGGTACACAGATCAACCCATATACCCAAATCAACATCACTGCATTTTTTTTCCATGTGAAAGTCCATAAATAAAGTTACAAATTGGTTATAAATGACTGGCATTTTTCCCAATCTTCTCAAATATTAATTGTAAAACTTAATTCCGTGTAGATCGTATGGATGCAATTGAATCAAATGAGTGAAGTGTCTTTAGCTCTGTCAACTGTGCGAATTGTCCTCTGTAGTCTCATTGTTTATTTATTTTATTTATTTTTTTGATGACATTTCATCAACATCAAGCTCCTTTTATGGGGCAGCTTCAAAGTAGAACAATCAGGGTTGTGGGTTTGATTCCCGCAGGGGACCAGTACAAATGGAAATGTATTGCTCTAGTGAAGAGCATCTGACAACATATAAATGTAGATCTGTATGGAGAAAATACCCAGTTTTAATAATATGTCATTTTTGGGGGGGGGGGTGTGCTATTTAACCAAGGAGAGTGTTGGAGTGCTGCATCAGATGACCTGGCAATCCACAATCACTCGACCTCAACCCAATTGATATGGTTTATTATCAGTTGGATCGCAGAGTGAAGGAAACGCCTCTAAGTGCTCAGCATATGTGGGAACTCCTTCAAGACTGCTTTGTTTTTGTGTTTTAGGTTATTGTGGAGAGAAACAATGGTAACAGGGTGAATAGGAAATAGTGCTCTGGTCAAAAGCAGTGCACTATGGGTAACGAGGTGAACAGGAAATAGGGCTCTGGTCAAAAGTAGTGCACTATGGGTAACAGGGTGGACAGGGAATAGGGCTCTGGTCAAAAGTAGTGCACTATGGTGAACAGGGAATAGTGCTCTGGTCTAAAGCAGTGCATTATGGGTAACAGGGTGAACAGCGAATAGGGCTCTGGTCTTAAGTAGTGCACTATGGGTAACAGGGTGAACAAGGAATAGGGCTCTGGTCAAAAGTAGTGCACTATGGGTAACAGGGTGAATAGGGCTCTGTTCAAAAGTAGTGCACTATGGGTAACAGGGCGAATAGGGCTCTGGTCAAAAGTAGTGCACTATGGGTAACAGGGTGAACAAGGAATAGGGCTCTGGTCAAAAGTAGTGCACTATGGGTAACAGGGCGAATAGGGCTCTGGTCAAAAGTAGTGCACTATGGGTAACAGGTTGAACAGGGAATAGGGCTCTGGTCAAAAGTAGTGCACTATGGGTAACAGGGTGAATAGGGCTCTGGTCAAAAGTAGTGCACTATGGGTAACAGGGTGAACAGGGAATAGGGCTCTGGTCAAAAGTAGTGCACTATGGGTAACAGGGCGAATAGGGCTCTGGTCAAAAGTAGTGCACTATGGGTAACAGGGCGAATAGGGCTCTGGTCAAAAGTAGTGCACTATGGGTAACAGGGTGAACAGGGAATAGGGCTCTGGTCAAAAGTAGTGCACTATGGTGAACAGGGAATAGTGCTCTGGTCTAAAGCAGTGCATTATGGGTAACAGGGTGAACAGCGAATAGGGCTCTGGTCTTAAGTAGTGCACTATGGGTAACAGGGTGAACAAGGAATAGGGCTCTGGTCAAAAGTAGTGCACTATAGGTAACAGGGCGAATAGGGCTCTGTTCAAAAGTAGTGCACTATGGGTAACAGGGTGAATAGGGCTCTGTTCAAAAGTAGTGCACTATGGGTAACAGGGTGAATAGGGCTCTGTTCAAAAGTAGTGCACTATGGGTAACAGGGTGAATAGGGCTCTGTTCAAAAGTAGTGCACTATGGGTAACAGGGCGAATAGGGCTCTGGTCAAAAGTAGTGCACTATGGGTAACAGGGTGAACAGGGAATAGGGCTCTGGTCAAAAGTAGTGCACTATGGGTAACAGGGTGAACAAGGAATAGGGCTCTGGTCAAAAGTAGTGCACTATGGGTAACAGGGTGAACAGGGAATAGGGCTCTGGTCAAAAGTAGTGCACTATGGGTAACAGGGTGAATGGGGCTCTGGTCAAAAGTAGTGCACTATGGGTAACAGGGTGAACAAGGAATAGGGCTCTGGTCAAAAGTAGTGCACTATGGGTAACAGGGTGAATAGGGCTCTGGTCAAAAGTAGTGCACTATGGGTAACAGGGTGAATAGGGCTCTGTTCAAAAGTAGTGCACTATGGGTAACAGGGTGAATAGGGCTCTGTTCAAAAGTAGTGCACTATGGGTAACAGGGTGAATAGGGCTCTGTTCAAAAGTAGTGCACTATGGGTAACAGGGCGAATAGGGCTCTGGTCAAAAGTAGTGCACTATGGGTAACAGGGTGAACAAGGAATAGGGCTCTGGTCAAAAGTAGTGCAATATGGGTAACAGGGCGAATAGGGCTCTGGTCAAAAGTAGTGCACTATGGGTAACAGGGTGAACAGGGAATAGGGCTCTGGTCAAAAGTAGTGCACTATGGTGAACAGGGAATAGGGCTCTGGTCAAAAGTAGTGCACTATGGGTAACAGGGTGAACAGGGAATAGGGCTCTGGTCAAAAGTAGTGCACTATGGGTAACAGGGTGAACAAGGAATAGGGCTCTGGTCAAAAGTAGTGCACTATGGGTAACAGGGTGAACAGGGAATAGGGCTCTGGTCAAAAGTAGTGCATTATGGGTAACAGGGTGAATGGGGCTCTGGTCAAAAGTAGTGCACTATGGGTAACAGGGTGAACAAGGAATAGGGCTCTGGTCAAAAGTAGTGCACTATGGGTAACAGGGTGAATAGGGCTCTGGTCAAAAGTAGTGCACTATGGGTAACAGGGTGAATAGGGCTCTGGTCAAAAGCAGTGCATTATGGGTAACAGGGTGAACAGGGAATAGGGCTCTGGTCAAAAGTAGTGCACTATGGGTAACAGGGTGAACAGGGAATAGGGCTCTGGTCAAAAGTAGTGCACTATGGGTAACAGGGTGAACAGGGAATAGGGCTCTGGTCAAAAGTAGTGCACTATGGGTAACAGGGCGAATAGGGCTCTGGTCAAAAGTAGTGCACTATGGGTAACAGGTTGAACAGGGAATAGGGCTCTGGTCAAAAGTAGTGCACTATGGGTAAGAGGGTGAATAGGGCTCTGGTCAAAAGTAGTGCACTACGGGTAACAGGGTGAACATTGAATAGGGCTCTGGTCAAAAGTAGTGCACTATGGGTAACAGGGTGAAAAGGGAATAGGGCTCTGGTCAAAAGTATTCAACTAATCAACTCATCACCATGTAATTCCGGGCAAAAACAAAACCGTAGCCCATTTGGGTCCCCAGGATCGTGATTATTAAACACTGTACTATACTGTAAAAGCAACAGGGTGTGATTTGAGATGCATACCAAGAAAGCAAGGACCCCCGGGGGAGTTACAATGGCCACCAGCAGAGCGATAACCATGGTCATTATCATGTTGATCTGGAAACCGGCTCTTTTTGAGCAGCTTGTAGCGTCCTGGAGTAGCACACCCATTCAACCTGTGTCGTCACATCTGCGTCATTCAGCTGGGAGATGTAGCCATCACATGATGCCAGTAAACCCCTTTCTGCTTTTTATGTGGAGAGATAACTAAAGGTTCGAGAGAGAGATTTGTTATTGAAAATACATTTTCTTTCTGAACCGTAACTAAGCAGGGCAGCAAAATAACAAGAACAGGGCATATGAGAGGGTCAAGAAGAAGGTATTGGTTTTGACATGGCTGTTGCTTAGAAAAGACCAGACTGGCCTCCCGGGTAGCGCAGTGGTCTAAGGCACTGCATTGCAGTGCTAGCTGTGCCACTAGAGAGACTGGGTTTGAGCCCAGGCTCTGTCGAAGCCGGCCGCAACCGAGAGGTCCATGGGGCGACGCACAATTGGCCTAGCGTCGTCCGCATTAGGGAGGGTTTGGCCGGTAGGGATATCCATGTCTCATTGCGCACTAGCGACTCCTGTGGCAGGCCGGGCGCAGTGCACGCTAACCAGGTCGCACGGTGTTTCCTCTGACATATTGGTGCAGCTGGCTTCTGGGTTGGATGCACGCTGTGTTAAGAAGCAGTGCGGCTTGGTTGGGTTGTGTTTTCGAGGATGCATGGCTTTTGACCTTCGTCGCTCCCGAGCCCATACGGGAGTTGTAGCGATGAGAGAAGATAGTAATTACTAACAATAGGAAACCACGAAATTGGGGAGAAAAAGGGGGTAAAGAAAAGAGACCAGACTAGGTCTGCCAGGGTTCATACATAAGGACTAGAGTAGAGGTCAGGACAAGGGTTCTGTTTGCAGTGAATTTGCAGTTGAATGACTTGATTGAACGTTCCAGAATGTAATGTGGCTTTTTAGCGTCAACATTCCAACTGCAAATGACTTTGCTATACTTTGAATAGAAACCCTACATGACCATGTTATTATTTGTAGCAGAGGTTTAGACCTGAAACGGACACTTATAAAGTACCAGTCAAATGTTTGGAGACACTTACTCATTCTTTATTTTTACAATTTTCTACACTGTAGAATAATAGTGAAGACATCAAAACTATGAAATAACACATATGGAATCACGTAGCCACACTTTGCCATGCTGACAGCTTTGCACACACTTGGCATTCTCTGACAACAAAATCACACAAAAATTATCAATGGAAATCAAATTTATCAACCCATTGGTGGTCTGGATTTGGAGTCACACTCAAAATTAAAGTGGAAAACCACACGACAGGCGGATCCAACTTTGATGTAATGTCTTTAAAACAAGTCAAAATGAGGCTCAGTAGTGTGTGTGGCCTCCACGTGCCTGTATGACCTCCCTACAACGCCTGGGCATGCTCCTGATGAGGTGGCGGATGGTTTCCTGAGGGATCTCCTCCCAGACCTGGACCAAAACATCCGCCAACTCCTGGACAGTCTGTGGTGCAACGTGGCGTTGGTGGATGGAGCGAGACATGATGTCCCAGATGTGCTCAATTGGATTCAGGTCTGGGGAACGGGCGGGCCAGTCCATTGCATCAATGCCTTCCTCTTGCACGAACTGCTGACACACTCCAGCCACATGAGGTCTAGCATTGTCTTGCATTAGGAGGAACCCAGTGCTAACCGCACCAGCATATGGTCTCACAAGATGTCTGAGGATCTCATCTCGGTAACTAATGGCAGTCAGGCTACCTCTGGCGAGCACATGGAGGGCTGTGCGGCCCCCCAAAGAAATGCCACCCCACATCATGACTGACCCACCACCAAACCGGTCATGCTTGAGGATGTTGTGGGCAGCAGTTCGTTCTCCACGGCGTCTCCAGACTCTGTCACGTCTGTCACATGTGCTCAGTGTGAACCTGCTTTCATCTGTGAAGATCACAGTGCGCCAGTGGCGAATTTGCCTATCTTGGTGTTCTCTGACAAATGCCAAATGTCCTGCACGGTGTTGGGCTGTATGCACAACCCCCACCTGTGGACGTCGGGCCCTCATATCACCCTCATGGAGTCTGTTTCTGACCGTTTCAGCAGACACATGCACATTTGTGGCCTGCTGGAGGTCATTTTGCAGGGCTCTGGCAGTGCTCCTCCTGCTCCTCCTTGCACAAAGGCGGAGGTAGCAGTCCTGCTGCTGGGTTGTTGCCCTCCTACGGCCTCCTCCACGTCTCCTGATGTACTGGCCTGTCTCCTGGTAGCGCCTCCATGTTCTGGACACTACGCTGACAGACACAGCAAACCTTCTTGCCACAGCTCGCATTGATGTCCCATCCTGGATGAGCTGCACTAACTGAGCCACTTGTGTGGGTTGTAGACTCCGTCTCATGCTACCACTAGAGTGAAAGCACCGCCAGCATTCAAAAGTGACCAAAACATCAGCCAGGAAGCATAGGAACTGAGAAGTGGTCTGTGGTTCCCATCTGCAGAACCACTCCTTTATTGGGGGTGTCTTGCTAATTGCCTATAATTTCCACCTGTTGTCTATTCCATTTGCACAACAGCATGTGAAATTGATTGTCAATCAGTGTTGCCTCCTAAGTGGACAGTTGATTTCACAGAAGTATGATTGACTTGGAGTTACATTATGTTGTTTAAGTGTTCCCTTTATTTTTTGGAGCAGTGTATATATATTTTTTTTGTAACTTATCCCAAACCATCTCAATTGGGTTGAGGTTGGGTGATTGTGGATTGCCAGGTCATCTGATGCAGCACTCCATCACTCTCCTTCTTGGTCAAATTGCCCTTACACAGCCTGGATGTGTGTTGGGTCATTGTTGGGTCACAAGTCTGTGTATGTATGTGTAAATGTGAAGAGTGTCAGTGTAGGTGTGTGTGGCTGAGTTGTAGATCCTGAGAATAGGAGTGTGTGTTTATTAACTTCAAAAACTTGTCCCTTCCAGTAATATGACTGCGGACAGCCTCCTACAGAGAAAAGACAGATTGAAGCTTAGAACTGGAATATCTTGATGGTGTTCATTTTATGGAAGGCACGTTCCTCTCTCTCAATAACAAATATTGTTCCACTGCCCTGGAACCCCAAGCACACTCTCTTTCTCTATCTTTCTTTCTCCTCTTTCTTTTTTTCTCTATTTCTTTTTTCCCTCTTTCATTCTTGCTCTTCTTTCATTCACTCCTTCATTCTCACTTTCATTCATTCTCTCTTTCTTTCTCTCTTTCATTCTCTCTTTCTTTATTTCTTCTCTCTTTTTCTCTCTTTCTTTCTTTTTCTCTTTCTTTCTTTCATTCTGTCTTTCTCTATTTCTTTCTCTCTTTATTTGTTACGCTCTTTCTTTCTCTTCTTTAATTATTTCTCTCTTTTTTCTGTCTTTATTTTTTCTCTTTCTCTATTTCTCTCTTTGTTTTTTCTCTCATTTCTTTCTTTTTCTCTCTTTCTTTCTATTGTTTATTTCTCTTCTTTTTTTCTCTCTGTCTTTCTATATTTCTTTCTCTCTGTATTTGTTACTCTCCTTCTTTCTCTTCTTTAATTATTTCTCTCTTTTCCTGTCTATTTTTTCTCTTTCTCTATTTCTCTCTTTATTTTTTTTCTCTTTCTCTCTTTCTCTCTTTATTTTTTCTTTATATTTCTCTTTCTTTCTTTCATTCTGTCTTTCTCTATTTCTTTCTCTCTTTATTTGTTACTCTCTTTCTTTCTCTTCTTTAATTATTTCTCTCTTTTTTCTGTCTTTAATTTTTCTCTTTCTCTGTTTCTCTCTTTATTTTTTCTTTATTTTTCTCTTTCTCTCTTTCTTTCCTTCTTTCTTTCTTTTTCTCTCTTTGTTTCTATTCTTTCTTTCTCTTCTTTTTTTCTCTCTGTCTTTCTCTATTTCTTTCTCTCTTTATTTGTTACTCTCTTTCTTTCTCTTCTTTAATTATTTCTCTCTTTTTTCTGTCTTTATTTTTTATTTTTTTCTCTCTTTATTCTCACTCTCTTTCTTTTTTCTCTCTTTCATTCTCTTTCTTTCTTTCTCTTTAAATATTTCTCTTTTTTCTGTCTATTTTTTCTCTCTTTCTCTATTTTTGTTTTTCTTTATTTCTTTTTCCTCCTTCTCTCTGTTTCTTTCTTTCACTCTTTCTCTCTTTCTTTCTCTTTCTTTTTTCTCTTTCTTTCTCTATTTTTGTTTTTCTTTCTTTCTTTTTCCTCTGTCATTCTGCTTTTTTCTCACGTTTTTCTCTCTTTCTTTCGCTCTCTTTCCTTCTCTCTGTCATTCTTCTCTTTCTTTTTCTTTCTTTCTTTCTTTCTTTCTTTCTTTCTTTCTCTTCTTTTTTTCTCTCTGTCTTTCTCTATTTCTTTCTCTCTGTAGTTGTTACTCTCTTTCTTTCTCTTCTTTAATTATATCTCTCTTTTTCTGTCTATTTTTTCTCTTTCTCTATTTCTCTATTTTTTCTCTTTCTCTATTTCTCTCTTTATTTTTTCTTTATATTTCTCTTTCTTTCTTTCATTCTGTCTTTCTCTATTTCTTTCTCTCTTTATTTGTTACTCTCTTTCTTTCTCTTCTTTAATTATTTCTCTCTTTTTTCTGTCTTTAATTTTTCTCTTTCTGTTTCTCTCTTTATTTTTTTTATTTTTTTCTCTTTCTCTCTTTCTTTCTCTTCTTTTTTTTCTCTCTGTCTTTCTATATTTCTTTCTCTCTTTATTTGTTACTCTCTTTCTTTCTCTTCTTTAATTATTTCTCTTTTTTTCTGTCTTTATTTTTTCTCTTTCTCTCTATTTTTGTTTTTCTTTCTTTCTTTTTCCTCTGCCATTCTGTTTTTTTCTCGCGTTTTTCTCTCTTTCTTTCGCTCTCTTTACTTCTCTCTGTCATTCTTTCTCTCTTTCTTTCTTTCTTTTTCTTTCTTTCTTTCTTTCTTTCTTTCTTTCTTTTGCTCTCTTTCTTTATTCTCTCTTCATATCCCTCTTTCATTCTCTTTCATTCTCTCTTTCTCTCTTTTTTCTGTCTCTTTTTTCTCTGTCTCTCTGTCTCTCTGTCTCTCTCTCCCTGTCTCTCTCTCTCTCTCTGTCTCTCTGTCTCTGTCTCTCTGTCTCTCTGTCTCTGTCTCTCTCTCCCTGTCTCTCTCCCTGTCTCTCTCCCTGTCTCTCTCCCTGTCTCTCTCTCTGTCTCTCTGTCTCTCTCTCTCTGTCTCTCTGTCTCTCTGTCTCTTTCTCTCTCTCTCTCTCTCTCTCTCTCTCTCTCTCTCTCTCTCTCTCTCTCTCTCTCTCTCTCTCTCTCTCTCTCTCTCTCTCTCTCTCTCTTCATTGCTTTAAATCCTGATCTCAGGTTTCTTCAAGGACCCCAGGATTAAAGGTTGTAGCCACAGTTTATATTCACATTATGACTTTATTACCTCTCATATGTACTAGTCTGGATTTCCTTTAGATACGCTTTGCTCTGTGACCTACATGGGCTTGATATGATGTCGTCACCAGTGAAGAAAAGTTCATGGGATTTAAAGTGCCCTTAATGCGATGTGATTGGTTGATTGCCTAATTCAATTGGAACTTTAAGTGGTTTACAAGGATTAGAGCTATTCAATTAATGGAGAGGAGGATAGGATGAGGAGGATGATGATGAGTTGGGGGACTGTGTCCCAAATGGCACCCTATTCCCTTTATAGTGCACTACTTTTGACCAAAGCCCTTATGAGCCCTGGTCAAAAGTAATGCACTTGGGCCTCCCGAGTGGCACATCCTATCGGTTTAAGGCAGTGCTTGAAGCGTCACTACAGACCCGGGTTCGATCCCAGGCTGTGTCGCAGCCGGCCGCGACCGAGAGACCCACGAGGCTGTGCACAATTGGCCCAGCGTTGGGTTAGAGGAGGGTTTGGCCGGCCGGTATGTCCTTGTCCCCTTCGCGCTCTAGAGACACCTGTGGTGGTGTTATTTCGGTCACCAAATCTTCAAGTGGCCTTCAATAACCTAGGACCTAACTACAGTAGTCAATGTCCCACAACCACTGCTGACACACTCATACATACTGTACACAATCGTGATTTTGAAACGATAAACAGATTTTGCTCGTTAGCTGGTGTGTTAGACATTAGCCAATGAGATAATGTGTGGCTTGACTCCAGGACGTCACCTGACTGATCCCCATCACAACAGCATGTGAAGCCACATTAGCTTGTTTACATCCTATAAAACAATTAAGAGTTCCAAAAATAATCTTTGAAAGAAGTGTAGAAAACTGAAATAACCTTCAGAACCTGTTAGAGAAAGTTTTGTAGATGAACAATGCTCTCCAAAGAGCAAATAAATAGTTTTCTTGTCAAGTAATTTACTCTCTCTTCTGAGGCAATACAGTTCACTGAAATTTAAATGGAGGGAAAAGTACGCCAGCAAGTTCCATTTGGTTGAGTTCCGTGTTCTGTGTTCTATATTCTAAATGTTACCGTAATGTTTCACCTTATCAGCACCTCTGTTCACCTCAAAGGCAGAATTTGTTCTTATGTATGTATCTGACCTCCTAGCTGTCATGACATTACCAGGCGTTCCTCTAAAACAGCCTGTACTAGTTTAGTGTTGACTGAAAGTCTTTAGGCTGGATCGATGACTAGTGACCAAGGAAACATCTGCCCCCCCCCCGCCATGACTACAGTATCACGCTGGTCAGCACACACACACTCCCACACAAGCACACACACACACAGGACACACACACACACGCTCTGTCTTCCCCCAGCCATCACTACAGTTACAGAATCACAAGCTGGTCATAACAGACACTGTGTCTCTCTGATTGAACTGGTTATAACACAGACACTGTGTCTCTCTGATTGAGCTGGTCATAACGACACACACTGTGTCTCTCTGATTAGCTGGTTATAACAGGCACTGTGTCTCTGATTGAGCTGGTTATAACAGACACTGTGTTTCTGATTGAGCTGGTTATAACAGGCACTGTGTCTCTGATTGAACTGGTTATAACACAGACACTGTGTCTCTCTGATTGAGCTGGTCATAACGACACACACTGTGTCCCTCTGATTAGCTGGTTATAACAGGCACTGTGTCTCTCTGATTTAACTGGTCATAACAACAGACACTGTGTCTCTGATTGAGCTGGTTATAACAGACACTGTGTTTCTGATTGAGCTGGTTATAACAGACACTGTGTTTCTGATTGAGCTGGTTATAACAGACACTGTGTCTCTGATTGAGCTGGTTATAACAGACACTGTGTTTCTGATTGAGCTGGTTATAACAGGCACTGTGTCTCTGATTGAGCTGGTTATAACAGACACTGTGTCTCTGATTGAGCTGGTTATAACAACAGACACTGTGTTTCTGATTGAGCTGGTTATAACAGGCACTGTGTCTCTGATTGAGCTGGTTATAACAGGCACTGTGTCTCTGATTGAGCTGGTTATAACAGACACTGTGTCTCTGATTGAGCTGGTTATAACAGACACTGTGTCTCTGATTGAGCTGGTTATAACACAGACACTGTGTCTCTCTGATTGAGCTGGTTATAACAGACACTGTGTCTCTCTGATTGAGTGGTTCTCACTGATCTTTAAATCCTAACAGCCCTCCACTGTGACCATTTAAAGCCTTGTCGTTCTCCCTCCACTGTGACCATTTAAAGCCTTGTCGTTCTCCCTCCACTGTGACCATTTAAATCCTAACAGCCCTCCACTGTGACCATTTAAATCCTAACAGCCCTCCACTGTGACCATTTAAATCCTAACAGCCCTCCACTGTGACCATTTCTAGCCTTGTAGTTCTCCCTCCACTGTGACCATTTAAATCCTTGTTGTTCTCCCTCCACTGTGACCATTTAAAGCCTAACAGCCCTCCACTGTGACCATTTAAAGCCTTGTTGTTCTCCCTCCACTGTGACCATTTAAAGCCTTGTAGTTCTCCCTCCACTGTGACCATTTAAAGCCTTGTAGTTCTCCCTCCACTGTGACCATTTAAATCCTTGTTGTTCTCCCTCCACTGTGACCATTTAAAGCCTAACAGCCCTCCACTGTGACCATTTAAAGCCTTGTTGTTCTCCCTCCACTGTGACCATTTAAAGCCTTGTTGTTCTCCCTCCACTGTGACCATTTAAAGCCTTGTAGTTCTCCCTCCACTGTGACAATTTAAATCTCACTGATCTTTAACAGCCCTCCACTGTGACCATTTAAAGCCTTGTTGTTCTCCCTCCACTGTGACCATTTAAAGCCTTGTTGTTCTCCCTCCACTGTGGAATCTTTCAATCCTTGGGTGCATCCCAAATGACACCCTTTTCCCTATATGGTGCACTAATTTGGACCACAACCCTAGTTTTTATAATTATTTTTATTTCACCTTTATTTAACCAGGTAGGCAAGTTGAGAACAAGTTCCAATTTGCAACTGCTGTTACGTCCTGGCCATAGAGAGGCTTTTATTCTCTATTTTGTTTAGGCCAGGGTGTGACTAGGGTGGGTATTCTAGTTTCTTTATTTCTATGTTTTCTATTTCTTTGTTTTCTGGCTGAGCGTGGTGCTTTACTGTTCATTTTTTCTCCTTGTTATTTTGTTCGGGTGTTTTTTGAGGAATAAAGATATATTATTATTATGATCACCATAGAAGGTGAATGATGGGCATTTTCCAGACAGAGTTATAATGCTTGTTCAAGATGTGCACAGTTTTAGGACTGGTCTGAATTCTAACAGGAAACATGTGTATGTATGTATGTATGCATGTATTTTATTTTTTATTGTTTTATTTCACCTTTATTTAACCAGGTAGGCTAGTTGAGAACAAGTTCTCATTTGCAACTGCGACCTGGCCAAGATAAAGCATAGCAGTGTAAACAGACAACACAGAGTTACACATGGAGTAAACAATTATCAAGTCAATAACACAGTAGAAAAAAAGGGGAGTCTATATACATTGTGTGCAAAAGGCATGAGGGGGTAGGCAAATAATTACAATTTTGCAGATTAACATTGGAGTGATAAATGATCAGATGGTCATGTACAGGTAGATATATTGGTGTGCAAAAGAGCAGAAAAGTAAATAAATAAAAACAGTATGGGGATGAGGTAGGTAAAAATGGGTGGGCTATTTACCGATAGACTATGTACAGCTGCAGCGATCGGTTAGCTGCTCAGATAGCAGATGTTTGAAGTTGGTGAGGGAGATAAAAGTCTCCAACTTCAGCGATTTTTGCAATTCGTTCCAGTCACAGGCAGCAGAGAACTGGAATGAAAGGCGGCCAAATGAGGTGTTGGCTTTAGGGATGATCAGTGAGATACACCTGCTGGAGCACGTGCTACGGATGGGTGTTGCCATCGTGACCAGTGAACTGAGATAAGGCGGAGCTTTACCTAGCATGGACTTGTAGATGACCTGGAGCCAGTGGGTCTGGCGACGAATATGTAGTGAGGGCCAGCCGACTAGAGCATACAGGTCGCAGTGGTGGGTGGTATAAAGTGCTTTAGTGACAAAACGGATGGCGCTGTGATAAACTGCATCCAGTTTGCTGAGTAGAGTGTTGGAGGCAATTTTGCAGATGACATCGCCAAAGTCGAGGATCGGTAGGATAGTCAGTTTTACTAGGGTAAGTTTGGCGGCGTGAGTGAAGGAGGCTTTGTTGCGGAATAGAAAGCCAACTCTAGATTTGATTTTCGATTGGAGATGTTTGATATGAGTCTGGAAGGAGAGTTTACAGTCTAGCCAGACACCTAGGTACTTCTAGATGTCCACATATTCAAGGTCGGAACCATCCAGGGTGGTGATGCTGGTCAGGCGTGCGGGTGCAGGCAGCGAACGGTTGAAAAGCATGCATTTGGTTTTACTAGCGTTTAAGAGCAGTTGGAGGCCACGGAAGGAGTATTGTATGGCATTGAAGCTTGTTTGGAGGTTAGATAGCACAGTGTCCAAGGACGGGCCGGATGTATATAGAATGGTGTCATCTGCGTAGAGGTGGATCAGGGAATCGTCCGCAGCAAGAGCAACATCATTGATATATACAGAGAAAAGAGTCGGCCCAAGGATTGAACCCTGTGGCACCCCCATAGAGACTGCCAGAGGACCGGACAGCATGCCCTCCGATTTGACACACTGAACTCTGTCTGCAAAGTAGTTGGTGAACCAGGCAAGGCGGTCATCCGAGAAACCGAGGCTACTGAGTCTGCTGATGAGAATATGGTGATTGACAGAGTCAAAAGCCTTGGCAAGGTCGATGAAGACGGCTGCACAGTACTGTCTTTTATCGATGGTGGTTATGATATCGTTTAGTACCTTGAGCGTGGCTGAGGTGCACCCGTGACCGGCTCGGAAACCAGATTGCACAGCGGAGAAGGTACGGTGGGATTCGAGATGGTCAGTTACCTGTTTGTTGACTTGGCTTTCGAAGACCTTAGATGGGCAGGATGGATATAGGTCTGTAACAGTTTGGGTCTCTCCCTTTGAAGAGGGGGATGACTGCGGCAGCTTTCCAATCCTTGGGGATCTCAGATGATATGAAAGAGAGGTTGAACAGGCTGGCAATAGGGGTTGCGACAATGGCGGCGGATAGTTTCAGATATAGAGGGTCCAGATTGTCAAGCCCAGCTGATTTGTACGGGTCCAGGTTTTGCAGCTCTTTCAGAACATCTGCTATCTGGATTTGGGTAAAGGAGAACCTGGAGATGCTTGGGCGAGTAGCTGCGGGAGGGGGGGGGGGCGGAGCTGTTGGCCGAGGTTGGAGTAGCCAGGCGGAAGGCATGGCCAGCTGTTGAGAAATGCTTGTTGAAGTTTTCAATAATCATGGATTTATCGGTGGTGACCGTGTTACCTAGCCTCAGTGCAGTGGGCAGCTGGGAGGAGGTGCTCTTGTTCTCCATGTATGTATGTATGTATGTATGTTATGTTATGTTATGTTATGTTATGTTATGTTATGTTATGTTTGGCGTACGCCAAGTTTATAAAGCTCTATATTTTTTCTCACAGAAATGACATATGCAGATATTTAGTGTGACATTTGGTCAATGTTTATAAATGAGCACCTTTTGGGCCTCGACATGGAGTGCATCTCCTGCAAACTGTGTTCTGGTTCTCAACTTCATTCCAGGTGGGGAACTTCACAAGTACAGTGGGGGGGAAAAAGTATTTAGTCAGCCACCAATTGTGCAAGTTCTTCCACTTAAAAAGATGAGAGAGGCCTGTAATTTTCATCATAGGTACACTTCAACTAATGACAGACAAAATGAGAAGAAAAAAAATCCAGAAAATCACATTGTAAGAATTTTTAATGAATTTATTTGCAAATTATGGTGGAAAATAAGTGTTTGGTCAATAACAAAAGTTTATCTCAATACTTTGTTATATACCCTTTGCTGGCAATGAATAATTAATTTAAGATTAACTTCAGTTGTCATTGATGGTAATTTCCACGACATTAGCAATACCGTACTTATACATTGAGTGGAAAAAGCATGAGGAACATCTTCCTAATATTGAGTTGCACCCGCTTTCTCCCGCAGAACAGCCTGGATTCTTCAGGGAAATGACTCCAGTGTTGACTCCAATGCTTCCCGCAGTTGTCAAGTTGGATGCATGTTCTTTGGGTGGTGGACCATTCTTGAAAAACCCAACAAATCAAATCAAATCCTATGTTATTTGTCACATACACATGTTTAGCAGATGTTATTACGGGTGTATCAAAATGCTTGTGTTTCTAGCTCCAACGGTGCAGTAATATCAGGACTCAGGACTACCTGGTCTGATGTCTCCTTGCTGTCCCCAATCCATCTGGTCGTGCTGCTGCTCCAGTTTCAACTGTTCTGCCTGTGGCTATTGAACCCTGACCTGTTCACCGGACTTGCTACTTTGTCCCAGACCTGCTGATTTCGACTCTCTCTCTCTACCACACCTTCTGTCTCAAACTCTGAATGCTCGGCTATGAAAAGCCAACTGACCTTTACTCCTGAGGTGCTGACTTGTTGCACCCTCAACAACCACTGTGATATTATTGTTATTTGACCCTGCTGGCCATCTATGAACGTTTGAACATCTTGTCCATGTACTGTTATAATCTCCACCCGGCACAGCCAGAAGAGGACTGAATCCTCTCTAGGTTTCTTCCTAGGTTCTGGCCTTTCTCTGGGTTTTTTTTCCTAGCCACCGTGCTTCTACACCTGCATTGCTTGCTGTTTGGGGTTTTAGGCTGGGTTTCTGTATAGCACTTTGAGATATCAGCTGATGTACGAAGAGCTATATGAATAAATTTGATTGGATGATTCCAAGCACCACCGTTCTTTTGAAGCTTCCAGTCTGTTATTCAAACTGAATCAGCATGACAGAGTGATCTCCAGCCTTGTCCTCACCAACACTCACACCTGTGTTAACGAGAGAATCACTGACAATGATGTCAGCTGGTCCTTTTGTGGCAGGACTGAAATGCAGTGCAAATGTTTTTTGGGGATTCAGTCCATTTGCATGGCAAAGAGGGACTTTGTAATTAATTGCAATTCATCTGATCACTCATAACATTCTGGAATATATGCAATTTGCCATCATACAAATCAATATTTGTGTCATTTTCAAAACTTTTGGCCACGACTGTAGTTCTGATTTCTCCAATCGTGTTCACAGTTTGTAAAACGTCTCACCAGAAAGAAAAACGCCTGGTTTCACTGTGCCGACTGGCTGTGGTTAAGCAGAGCTGGTTTCACTGTGCCGACTGGCTGTGGTTAAGCAGAGCTGGTTTCACTGTGCCGACTGGCTGTGGCTAAGCAGAGCTGGTTTCACTGTCCCGACTGGCTGTGGTTAAGCAGAGCTGGTTTCACTGTGCCGACTGGCTGTGGCTAAGCAGAGCTGGTTTCACTGTGCTGACTGGCTGTGGTTAAGCAGAGCTGATTTCACTGTGCCAACTGGCTGTGGCTAAGCAAGCTGGTTTCACTGTGCCGACTGGCTGTGGCTAAGCAGAGCTGGTTTCACTGTGCCGACTGGCTGTGGCTCAGCAGAGCTGGTTTTTCTGTGCCGACTGGCTGTGGCTAAGCAGAGCTGATTTCACTGTGCCGACTGGCTGTGGCTAAGCAGAGCTGGTTTCACTGTGCCGACTGGCTGTGGTTAAGCAGAGCTGGTTTCACTGTGCCGACTGGCTGTGGCTAAGCAGAGCTGGTTTCACTGTGCCGACTGGCTGTGGCTAAGCAGAGCTGGTTTTCACTGTGCCGACTGGCTGTGGTTAAGCAGAGCTGGTTTCACTGTGCCGACTGGCTGTGGCTAAGCAGAGCTGGTTTCACTGTGCCGACTGGCTGTGGCTAAGCAGAGCTGGTTTCACTGTGCCGACTGGCTGTGGGTAAGCAGAGCTGGTTTCACTGTGCCTACTGGCTGTGGCTAAGCAGAGCTGGTTTCACTGTGCCGACTGGCTGTGGTTAAGCAGAGCTGGTTTCAATGTGCCGACTGGCTGTGGCTAAGCAGAGCTGGTTTCACTGTGCCGACTGGCTGTGGCTAAGCAGAGCTGGTTTCACTGTGCCGACTGGCTGTGGCTAAGCAGAGCTGGTTTCACTGTGCCGACTGGCTGTGGCTAAGCAGAGCTGGTTTCACTGTGCCGACCGACTGTGGCTAAGCAGAGCTGGTTTCACTGTGCCGACTGGCTGTGGCTAAGCAGAGCTGGTTTCACTCTGCCGACTGGCTCTGGTTAAGCAGAGCTGGTTTCACTGTGCCGACTGGCTGTGGTTAAGCAGAGCTGGTTTCACTGTGCCGACTGGCTGTGGCTAAGCAGAGCTGGTTTCACTGTGCCGACTGGCTGTGGTTAAGCAGAGCTGGTTTCACTGTGCCGACTGGCTGTGGTTAAGCAGAGCTGGTTTCACTGTGCCGTCTGGCTGTGGCTAAGCAGAGCTGGTTTCACTGTGCCGACTGGCTGTGGTTAAGCAGAGCTGGTTTCACTGTGCCGACTGGCTGTGGCTAAGCAGAGCTGGCTTCACTGTGCCTACTGGCTGTGGTTAAGCAGAGCTGGTTTCACTGTGCCGACTGGCTGTGGTTAAGCAGAGCTGGTTTCACTGTGCCGACTGGCTGTGGCTAAGCAGAGCTGGTTTCACTGTGCCGACTGGCTGTGGTTAAGCAGAGCTGGTTTCACTGTGCCGACTGGCTGTGGTTAAGCAGAGCTGGTTTCACTGTGCCGACTGGCTGTGGCTAAGCAGAGCTGGTTTCACTGTGCCGACTGGCTGTGGCTAAGCAGAGCTGGTTTCACTGTGCCGACTGGCTGTGGTTAAGCAGAGCTGGTTTCACTGTGCCGACTGGCTGTGGGTAAGCAGAGCTGGTTTCACTGTGCCGACTGGCTGTGGCTAAGCAGAGCTGGTTTCACTGTGCCGACTGGCTGTGGCTAAGCAGAGCTGGTTTCACTGTGCCGACTGGCTGTGGCTAAGCAGAGCTGGTTTCACTCTGCCGACTGGCTGTGGTTAAGCAGAGCTGGTTTCACTGTGCCGACTGGCTGTGGTTAAGCAGAGCTGGTTTCACTGTGCCGACTGGCTGTGGTTAAGCAGAGCTGGTTTCACTGTGCCGACTGGCTGTGGTTAAGCAGAGCTGGTTTCACTGTGCCGACTGGCTGTGGCTAAGCAGAGCTGGTTTCACTGTGCCGACTGGCTGTGGTTAAGCAGAGCTGGTTTCACTGTGCCGACTGGCTGTGGTTAAGCAGAGCTGGTTTCACTGTGCCGACTGGCTGTGGCTAAGCAGAGCTGGTTTCACTGTGCCGACTGGCTGTGGTTAAGCAGAGCTGGTTTCACTGTGCCGACTGGCTGTGGTTAAGCAGAGCTGGTTTCACTGTGCCGACTGGCTGTGGTTAAGCAGAGCTGGTTTCACTGTGCCGACTGGCTGTGGTTAAGCAGAGCTGGTTTCACTGTGCCGACTGGCTGTGGCTAAGCAGAGCTGGTTTCACTGTGCCGACTGGCTGTGGCTAAGCAGAGCTGGTTTCACTGTCCCGACTGGCTGTGGTTAAGCAGAGCTGGTTTCACTGTGCCGACTGGCTGTGGCTAAGCAGAGCTGGTTTCACTGTGCTGACTGGCTGTGGTTAAGCAGAGCTGATTTCACTGTGCCAACTGGCTGTGGCTAAGCAAGCTGGTTTCACTGTGCCGACTGGCTGTGGCTAAGCAGAGCTGGTTTCACTGTGCCGACTGGCTGTGGCTCAGCAGAGCTGGTTTTTCTGTGCCGACTGGCTGTGGCTAAGCAGAGCTGATTTCACTGTGCCGACTGGCTGTGGCTAAGCAGAGCTGGTTTCACTGTGCCGACTGGCTGTGGTTAAGCAGAGCTGGTTTCACTGTGCCGACTGGCTGTGGCTAAGCAGAGCTGGTTTCACTGTGCCGACTGGCTGTGGCTAAGCAGAGCTGGTTTTCACTGTGCCGACTGGCTGTGGTTAAGCAGAGCTGGTTTCACTGTGCCGACTGGCTGTGGCTAAGCAGAGCTGGTTTCACTGTGCCGACTGGCTGTGGCTAAGCAGAGCTGGTTTCACTGTGCCGACTGGCTGTGGGTAAGCAGAGCTGGTTTCACTGTGCCTACTGGCTGTGGCTAAGCAGAGCTGGTTTCACTGTGCCGACTGGCTGTGGTTAAGCAGAGCTGGTTTCAATGTGCCGACTGGCTGTGGCTAAGCAGAGCTGGTTTCACTGTGCCGACTGGCTGTGGCTAAGCAGAGCTGGTTTCACTGTGCCGACTGGCTGTGGCTAAGCAGAGCTGGTTTCACTGTGCCGACTGGCTGTGGCTAAGCAGAGCTGGTTTCACTGTGCTGACCGACTGTGGCTAAGCAGAGCTGGTTTCACTGTGCCGACTGGCTGTGGCTAAGCAGAGCTGGTTTCACTGTGCCGAATGGCTGTGGTTAAGCAGAGCTGGTTTCACTGTGCCGACTGGCTCTGGGTAAGCAGAGCTGGTTTCACTGTGCCGACTGGCTGTGGTTAAGCAGAGCTGGTTTCACTGTGCCGACTGGCTGTGGTTAAGCAGAGCTGGTTTCACTGTGCCGTCTGGCTGTGGCTAAGCAGAGCTGGTTTCACTGTGCCGACTGGCTGTGGTTAAGCAGAGCTGGTTTCACTGTGCCGACTGGCTGTGGCTAAGCAGAGCTGGCTTCACTGTGCCTACTGGCTGTGGTTAAGCAGAGCTGGTTTCACTGTGCCGACTGGCTGTGGTTAAGCAGAGCTGGTTTCACTGTGCCGACTGGCTGTGGCTAAGCAGAGCTGGTTTCACTGTGCCGACTGGCTGTGGTTAAGCAGAGCTGGTTTCACTGTGCCGACTGGCTGTGGTTAAGCAGAGCTGGTTTCACTGTGCCGACTGGCTGTGGCTAAGCAGAGCTGGTTTCACTGTGCCGACTGGCTGTGGCTAAGCAGAGCTGGTTTCACTGTGCCGACTGGCTGTGGTTAAGCAGAGCTGGTTTCACTGTGCCGACTGGCTGTGGGTAAGCAGAGCTGGTTTCACTGTGCCGACTGGCTGTGGCTAAGCAGAGCTGGTTTCACTGTGCCGACTGGCTGTGGCTAAGCAGAGCTGGTTTCACTGTGCCGACTGGCTGTGGCTAAGCAGAGCTGGTTTCACTCTGCCGACTGGCTGTGGTTAAGCAGAGCTGGTTTCACTGTGCCGACTGGCTGTGGTTAAGCAGAGCTGGTTTCACTGTGCCGACTGGCTGTGGTTAAGCAGAGCTGGTTTCACTGTGCCGACTGGCTGTGGTTAAGCAGAGCTGGTTTCACTGTGCCGACTGGCTGTGGCTAAGCAGAGCTGGTTTCACTGTGCCGACTGGCTGTGGTTAAGCAGAGCTGGTTTCACTGTGCCGACTGGCTGTGGTTAAGCAGAGCTGGTTTCACTGTGCCGACTGGCTGTGGCTAAGCAGAGCTGGTTTCACTGTGCCGACTGGCTGTGGTTAAGCAGAGCTGGTTTCACTGTGCCGACTGGCTGTGGTTAAGCAGAGCTGGTTTCACTGTGCCGACTGGCTGTGGTTAAGCAGAGCTGGTTTCACTGTGCCGACTGGCTGTGGTTAAGCAGAGCTGGTTTCACTGTGCCGACTGGCTGTGGCTAAGCAGAGCTGGTTTCACTGTGCCGACTGGCTGTGGCTAAGCAGAGCTGGCTTCACTGTGCCGACTGGCTGTGGTTAAGCAGAGCTGGCTTCACTGTGCCGACTGGCTGTGGTTAAGCAGAGCTGGTTTCACTGTGCCGACTGGCTGTGGTTAAGCAGAGCTGGTTTCACTGTGCCGACTGGCTGTGGCTAAGCAGAGCTGGTTTCACTGTGCCGACTGGCTGTGGTTAAGCAGAGCTGGTTTCACTGTGCCGACTGGCTGTGGCTAAGCAGAGCTGGTTTCACTGTGCCGACTGGCTGTGGTTAAGCAGAGCTGGTTTCACTGTGCCGACTGGCTGTGGTTAAGCAGAGCTGGTTTCACTGTGCCGACTGGCTGTGGCTAAGCAGAGCTGGTTTCACTGTGCCGACTGGCTGTGGTTAAGCAGAGCTGGTTTCACTGTGCCGACTGGCTGTGGTTAAGCAGAGCTGGTTTCACTGTGCCGACTGGCTGTGGTTAAGCAGAGCTGGTTTCACTGTGCCTACTGGCTGTGGTTAAGCAGAGCTGGTTTCACTGTGCTGACTGGCTGTGGCTAAGCAGAGCTGGTTTCACTGTGCCGACTGGCTGTGGTTAAGCAGAGCTGGTTTCACTGTGCCGACTGGCTGTGGTTAAGCAGAGCTGGCTTCACTGTGCCGACTGGATGTGGTTAAGCAGAGCTGGTTTCACTGTGCCGACTGGCTGTGGTTAAGCAGAGCTGGTTTCACTGTGCCGACTGGCTGTGGCTAAGCAGAGCTGGTTTCACTGTGCCGACTGGCTGTGGTTAAGCAGAGCTGGTTTCACTGTGCCGACTGGCTGTGGCTAAGCAGAGCTGGTTTCACTGTGCCGACTGGCTGTGGCTAAGCAGAGCTGGTTTCACTGTGCCGACTGGCTGTGGGTAAGCAGAGCTGGTTTCACTGTGCCTACTGGCTGTGGCTAAGCAGAGCTGGTTTCACTGTGCCGACTGGCTGTGGTTAAGCAGAGCTGGTTTCAATGTGCCGACTGGCTGTGGCTAAGCAGAGCTGGTTTCACTGTGCCGACTGGCTGTGGCTAAGCAGAGCTGGTTTCACTGTGCCGACTGGCTGTGGCTAAGCAGAGCTGGTTTCACTGTGCCGACCGACTGTGGCTAAGCAGAGCTGGTTTCACTGTGCCGACCGGCTGTGGCTAAGCAGAGCTGGTTTCACTGTGCCAACTGGCTGTGGTTAAGCAGAGCTGGTTTCACTGTGCCGACTGGCTGTGGTTAAGCAGAGCTGGTTTCACTCTGCCGACTGGCTGTGGTTAAGCAGAGCTGGTTTCACTGTGCCGACTGGCTGTGGTTAAGCAGAGCTGGTTTCACTGTGCCGACTGGCTGTGGTTAAGCAGAGCTGGTTTCACTGTGCCGACTGGCTGTGGTTAAGCAGAGCTGGTTTCACTGTGCCGACTGGCTGTGGCTAAGCAGAGCTGGTTTCACTGTGCCGACTGGCTGTGGTTAAGCAGAGCTGGTTTCACTGTGCCGACTGGCTGTGGTTAAGCAGAGCTGGTTTCACTGTGCCGACTGGCTGTGGCTAAGCAGAGCTGGTTTCACTGTGCCGACTGGCTGTGGTTAAGCAGAGCTGGTTTCACTGTGCCGACTGGCTGTGGTTAAGCAGAGCTGGTTTCACTGTGCCGACTGGCTGTGGTTAAGCAGAGCTGGTTTCACTGTGCCGACTGGCTGTGGTTAAGCAGAGCTGGTTTCACTGTGCCGACTGGCTGTGGCTAAGCAGAGCTGGTTTCACTGTGCCGACTGGCTGTGGCTAAGCAGAGCTGGCTTCACTGTGCCGACTGGCTGTGGTTAAGCAGAGCTGGCTTCACTGTGCCGACTGGCTGTGGCTAAGCAGAGCTGGTTTCACTGTGCCGACTGGCTGTGGTTAAGCAGAGCTGGTTTCACTGTGCCGACTGGCTGTGGGTAAGCAGAGCTGGTTTCACTGTGCCGACTGGCTGTGGCTAAGCAGAGCTGGTTTCACTGTGCCGACTGGCTGTGGCTAAGCAGAGCTGGTTTCACTGTGCCGACTGGCTGTGGCTAAGCAGAGCTGGTTTCACTGTGCCGACTGGCTGTGGTTAAGCAGAGCTGGTTTCACTGTGCCGACTGGCTGTGGTTAAGCAGAGCTGGTTTCACTGTGCCGACTGGCTGTGGTTAAGCAGAGCTGGTTTCACTGTGCCGACTGGCTGTGGTTAAGCAGAGCTGGTTTCACTGTGCCGACTGGCTGTGGTTAAGCAGAGCTGGTTTCACTGTGCCGACTGGCTGTGGTTAAGCAGAGCTGGTTTCACTGTGCCGACTGGCTGTGGTTAAGCAGAGCTGGTTTCACTGTGCCGACTGGCTGTGGCTAAGCAGAGCTGGTTTCACTGTGCCGACTGGCTGTGGTTAAGCAGAGCTGGTTTCACTGTGCCGACTGGCTGTGGCTAAGCAGAGCTGGTTTCACTGTGCCGACTGGCTGTGGCTAAGCAGAGCTGGTTTCACTGTGCCGACTGGCTGTGGTTAAGCAGAGCTGGTTTCACTGTGCCGACTGGCTGTGGCTAAGCAGAGCTGGTTTCACTGTGCCGACTGGCTGTGGCTAAGCAGAGCTGGTTTCACTGTGCCGACTGGCTGTGGGTAAGCAGAGCTGGTTTCACTGTGCCTACTGGCTGTGGCTAAGCAGAGCTGGTTTCACTGTGCCGACTGGCTGTGGTTAAGCAGAGCTGGTTTCAATGTGCCGACTGGCTGTGGCTAAGCAGAGCTGGTTTCACTGTGCCGACTGGCTGTGGCTAAGCAGAGCTGGTTTCACTGTGCCGACCGACTGTGGCTAAGCAGAGCTGGTTTCACTGTGCCGACTGGCTGTGGTTAAGCAGAGCTGGTTTCACTGTGCCGTCTGGCTGTGGCTAAGCAGAGCTGGTTTCACTGTGCCGACTGGCTGTGGTTAAGCAGAGCTGGTTTCACTGTGCCGACTGGCTGTGGCTAAGCAGAGCTGGCTTCACTGTGCCTTCTGGCTGTGGTTAAGCAGAGCTGGTTTCACTGTGCCGACTGGCTGTGGTTAAGCAGAGCTGGTTTCACTGTGCC
Organism: Oncorhynchus masou masou; assembly: GCF_036934945.1. Taxonomy (NCBI): domain Eukaryota; kingdom Metazoa; phylum Chordata; class Actinopteri; order Salmoniformes; family Salmonidae; genus Oncorhynchus; species Oncorhynchus masou. The sequence goes on from NC_088243.1 coordinate 89,108,561, forward strand.
GACTGGCTGTGGCTAAGCAGAGCTGGTTTCACTGTGCCGACTGGCTGTGGTTAAGCAGAGCTGGTTTCACTGTGCCGACTGGCTGTGGGTAAGCAGAGCTGGTTTCACTGTGCCGACTGGCTGTGGCTAAGCAGAGCTGGTTTCACTGTGCCGACTGGCTGTGGCTAAGCAGAGCTGGTTTCACTGTGCCGACTGGCTGTGGCTAAGCAGAGCTGGTTTCACTGTGCCGACTGGCTGTGGTTAAGCAGAGCTGGTTTCACTGTGCCGACTGGCTGTGGCTAAGCAGAGCTGGTTTCACTGTGCCGACTGGCTGTGGTTAAGCAGAGCTGGTTTCACTGTGCCGACTGGCTGTGGTTAAGCATAGCTGGTTTCACTGTGCCGACTGGCTGTGGCTAAGCAGAGCTGGTTTCACTGTGCCGACTGGCTGTGGTTAAGCAGAGCTGGTTTCACTGTGCCGACTGGCTGTGGTTAAGCAGAGCTGGTTTCACTGTGCCGACTGGCTGTGGTTAAGCAGAGCTGGTTTCACTGTGCCGACTGGCTGTGGTTAAGCAGAGCTGGTTTCACTGTGCTGACTGGCTGTGGCTAAGCAGAGCTGGTTTCACTGTGCCGACTGGCTGTGGTTAAGCAGAGCTGGTTTCACTGTGCCGACTGGCTGTGGTTAAGCAGAGCTGGCTTCACTGTGCCGACTGGATGTGGTTAAGCAGAGCTGGTTTCACTGTGCCGACTGGCTGTGGTTAAGCAGAGCTGGTTTCACTGTGCCGACTGGCTGTGGCTAAGCAGAGCTGGTTTCACTGTGCCGACTGGCTGTGGTTAAGCAGAGCTGGTTTCACTGTGCCGACTGGCTGTGGCTAAGCAGAGCTGGTTTCACTGTGCCGACTGGCTGTGGCTAAGCAGAGCTGGTTTCACTGTGCCGACTGGCTGTGGGTAAGCAGAGCTGGTTTCACTGTGCCTACTGGCTGTGGCTAAGCAGAGCTGGTTTCACTGTGCCGACTGGCTGTGGTTAAGCAGAGCTGGTTTCAATGTGCCGACTGGCTGTGGCTAAGCAGAGCTGGTTTCACTGTGCCGACTGGCTGTGGCTAAGCAGAGCTGGCTTCACTGTGCCTTCTGGCTGTGGTTAAGCAGAGCTGGTTTCACTGTGCCGACTGGCTGTGGTTAAGCAGAGCTGGTTTCACTGTGCCGACTGGCTGTGGCTAAGCAGAGCTGGTTTCACTGTGCCGACTGGCTGTGGTTAAGCAGAGCTGGTTTCACTGTGCCGACTGGCTGTGGTTAAGCAGAGCTGGTTTCACTGTGCCGACTGGCTGTGGCTAAGCAGAGCTGGTTTCACTGTGCCGACTGGCTGTGGCTAAGCAGAGCTGGTTTCACTGTGCCGACTGGCTGTGGTTAAGCAGAGCTGGTTTCACTGTGCCGACTGGCTGTGGGTAAGCAGAGCTGGTTTCACTGTGCCGACTGGCTGTGGCTAAGCAGAGCTGGTTTCACTGTGCCGACTGGCTGTGGCTAAGCAGAGCTGGTTTCACTGTGCCGACTGGCTGTGGCTAAGCAGAGCTGGTTTCACTGTGCCGACTGGCTGTGGTTAAGCAGAGCTGGTTTCACTGTGCCGACTGGCTGTGGCTAAGCAGAGCTGGTTTCACTGTGCCGACTGGCTGTGGTTAAGCAGAGCTGGTTTCACTGTGCCGACTGGCTGTGGTTAAGCAGAGCTGGTTTCACTGTGCCGACTGGCTGTGGTTAAGCAGAGCTGGTTTCACTGTGCCGACTGGCTGTGGTTAAGCATAGCTGGTTTCACTGTGCCGACTGGCTGTGGCTAAGCAGAGCTGGTTTCACTGTGCCGACTGGCTGTGGTTAAGCAGAGCTGGTTTCACTGTGCCGACTGGCTGTGGTTAAGCAGAGCTGGTTTCACTGTGCCGACTGGCTGTGGTTAAGCAGAGCTGGTTTCACTGTGCCGACTGGCTGTGGTTAAGCAGAGCTGGTTTCACTGTGCTGACTGGCTGTGACTAAGCAGAGCTGGTTTCACTGTGCCGACTGGCTGTGGTTAAGCAGAGCTGGTTTCACTGTGCCGACTGGCTGTGGTTAAGCAGAGCTGGCTTCACTGTGCCGACTGGATGTGGTTAAGCAGAGCTGGTTTCACTGTGCCGACTGGCTGTGGTTAAGCAGAGCTGGTTTCACTGTGCCGACTGGCTGTGGCTAAGCAGAGCTGGTTTCACTGTGCCGACTGGCTGTGGTTAAGCAGAGCTGGTTTCACTGTGCCGACTGGCTGTGGCTAAGCAGAGCTGGTTTCACTGTGCCGACTGGCTGTGGCTAAGCAGAGCTGGTTTCACTGTGCCGACTGGCTGTGGGTAAGCAGAGCTGGTTTCACTGTGCCTACTGGCTGTGGCTAAGCAGAGCTGGTTTCACTGTGCCGACTGGCTGTGGTTAAGCAGAGCTGGTTTCAATGTGCCGACTGGCTGTGGCTAAGCAGAGCTGGTTTCACTGTGCCGACTGGCTGTGGCTAAGCAGAGCTGGTTTCACTGTGCCGACTGGCTGTGGCTAAGCAGAGCTGGTTTCACTGTGCCGACCGACTGTGGCTAAGCAGAGCTGGTTTCACTGTGCCGACTGGCTGTGGCTAAGCAGAGCTGGTTTCACTGTGCCGACTGGCTGTGGTTAAGCAGAGCTGGTTTCACTGTGCCGACTGGCTGTGGCTAAGCAGAGCTGGCTTCACTGTGCCTACTGGCTGTGGTTAAGCAGAGCTGGTTTCACTGTGCCGACTGGCTGTGGTTAAGCAGAGCTGGTTTCACTGTGCCGACTGGCTGTGGTTAAGCAGAGCTGGTTTCACTGTGCCGACTGGCTGTGGCAAAGCAGAGCTGGTTTCACTGTGCCGACTGGCTGTGGCTAAGCAGAGCTGGTTTCACTGTGCCGACTGGCTGTGGTTAAGCAGAGCTGGTTTCACTGTGCCGACTGGCTGTGGGTAAGCAGAGCTGGTTTCACTGTGCCGACTGGCTGTGGCTAAGCAGAGCTGGTTTCACTGTGCCGACTGGCTGTGGCTAAGCAGAGCTGGTTTCACTGTGCCGACTGGCTGTGGCTAAGCAGAGCTGGTTTCACTGTGCCGACTGGCTGTGGTTAAGCAGAGCTGGTTTCACTGTGCCGACTGGCTGTGGCTAAGCAGAGCTGGTTTCACTGTGCCGACCGACTGTGGCTAAGCAGAGCTGGTTTCACTGTGCCGACTGGCTGTGGTTAAGCAGAGCTGGTTTCACTGTGCCGACTGGCTCTGGTTAAGCAGAGCTGGTTTCACTGTGCCGACTGGCTGTGGTTAAGCAGAGCTGGTTTCACTGTGCCGACTGGCTGTGGTTAAGCAGAGCTGGTTTCACTGTGCCGTCTGGCTGTGGCTAAGCAGAGCTGGTTTCACTGTGCCGACTGGCTGTGGTTAAGCAGAGCTGGTTTCACTGTGCCGACTGGCTGTGGCTAAGCAGAGCTGGCTTCACTGTGCCTACTGGCTGTGGTTAAGCAGAGCTGGTTTCACTGTGCCGACTGGCTGTGGTTAAGCAGAGCTGGTTTCACTGTGCCGACTGGCTGTGGTTAAGCAGAGCTGGTTTCACTGTGCCGACTGGCTGTGGCAAAGCAGAGCTGGTTTCACTGTGCCGACTGGCTGTGGCTAAGCAGAGCTGGTTTCACTGTGCCGACTGGCTGTGGTTAAGCAGAGCTGGTTTCACTGTGCCGACTGGCTGTGGGTAAGCAGAGCTGGTTTCACTGTGCCGACTGGCTGTGGCTAAGCAGAGCTGGTTTCACTGTGCCGACTGGCTGTGGCTAAGCAGAGCTGGTTTCACTGTGCCGACTGGCTGTGGCTAAGCAGAGCTGGTTTCACTGTGCCGACTGGCTGTGGTTAAGCAGAGCTGGTTTCACTGTGCCGACTGGCTGTGGTTAAGCAGAGCTGGTTTCACTGTGCCGACTGGCTGTGGTTAAGCAGAGCTGGTTTCACTGTGCCGACTGGCTGTGGTTAAGCAGAGCTGGTTTCACTGTGCCGACTGGCTGTGGTTAAGCAGAGCTGGTTTCACTGTGCCGACTGACTGTGGTTAAGCAGAGCTGGTTTCACTGTGCCGACTGGCTGTGGTTAAGCAGAGCTGGTTTCACTGTGCCGACTGGCTGTGGCTAAGCAGAGCTGGTTTCACTGTGCCGACTGGCTGTGGTTAAGCAGAGCTGGTTTCACTGTGCCGACTGGCTGTGGCTAAGCAGAGCTGGTTTCACTGTGCCGACTGGCTGTGGCTAAGCAGAGCTGGTTTCACTGTGCCGACTGGCTGTGGCTAAGCAGAGCTGGTTTCACTGTGCCGACTGGCTGTGGTTAAGCAGAGCTGGTTTCACTGTGCCGACTGGCTGTGGCTAAGCAGAGCTGGTTTCACTGTGCCGACTGGCTGTGGTTAAGCAGAGCTGGTTTCACTGTGCCGACTGGCTGTGGTTAAGCATAGCTGGTTTCACTGTGCCGACTGGCTGTGGCTAAGCAGAGCTGGTTTCACTGTGCCGACTGGCTGTGGTTAAGCAGAGCTGGTTTCACTGTGCCGACTGGCTGTGGTTAAGCAGAGCTGGTTTCACTGTGCCGACTGGCTGTGGTTAAGCAGAGCTGGTTTCACTGTGCCGACTGGCTGTGGTTAAGCAGAGCTGGTTTCACTGTGCTGACTGGCTGTGGCTAAGCAGAGCTGGTTTCACTGTGCCGACTGGCTGTGGTTAAGCAGAGCTGGTTTCACTGTGCCGACTGGCTGTGGTTAAGCAGAGCTGGCTTCACTGTGCCGACTGGATGTGGTTAAGCAGAGCTGGTTTCACTGTGCCGACTGGCTGTGGTTAAGCAGAGCTGGTTTCACTGTGCCGACTGGCTGTGGCTAAGCAGAGCTGGTTTCACTGTGCCGACTGGCTGTGGTTAAGCAGAGCTGGTTTCACTGTGCCGACTGGCTGTGGCTAAGCAGAGCTGGTTTCACTGTGCCGACTGGCTGTGGCTAAGCAGAGCTGGTTTCACTGTGCCGACTGGCTGTGGGTAAGCAGAGCTGGTTTCACTGTGCCTACTGGCTGTGGCTAAGCAGAGCTGGTTTCACTGTGCCGACTGGCTGTGGTTAAGCAGAGCTGGTTTCAATGTGCCGACTGGCTGTGGCTAAGCAGAGCTGGTTTCACTGTGCCGACTGGCTGTGGCTAAGCAGAGCTGGCTTCACTGTGCCTTCTGGCTGTGGTTAAGCAGAGCTGGTTTCACTGTGCCGACTGGCTGTGGTTAAGCAGAGCTGGTTTCACTGTGCCGACTGGCTGTGGCTAAGCAGAGCTGGTTTCACTGTGCCGACTGGCTGTGGTTAAGCAGAGCTGGTTTCACTGTGCCGACTGGCTGTGGTTAAGCAGAGCTGGTTTCACTGTGCCGACTGGCTGTGGCTAAGCAGAGCTGGTTTCACTGTGCCGACTGGCTGTGGCTAAGCAGAGCTGGTTTCACTGTGCCGACTGGCTGTGGTTAAGCAGAGCTGGTTTCACTGTGCCGACTGGCTGTGGGTAAGCAGAGCTGGTTTCACTGTGCCGACTGGCTGTGGCTAAGCAGAGCTGGTTTCACTGTGCCGACTGGCTGTGGCTAAGCAGAGCTGGTTTCACTGTGCCGACTGGCTGTGGCTAAGCAGAGCTGGTTTCACTGTGCCGACTGGCTGTGGTTAAGCAGAGCTGGTTTCACTGTGCCGACTGGCTGTGGCTAAGCAGAGCTGGTTTCACTGTGCCGACTGGCTGTGGTTAAGCAGAGCTGGTTTCACTGTGCCGACTGGCTGTGGTTAAGCAGAGCTGGTTTCACTGTGCCGACTGGCTGTGGTTAAGCAGAGCTGGTTTCACTGTGCCGACTGGCTGTGGTTAAGCATAGCTGGTTTCACTGTGCCGACTGGCTGTGGCTAAGCAGAGCTGGTTTCACTGTGCCGACTGGCTGTGGTTAAGCAGAGCTGGTTTCACTGTGCCGACTGGCTGTGGTTAAGCAGAGCTGGTTTCACTGTGCCGACTGGCTGTGGTTAAGCAGAGCTGGTTTCACTGTGCCGACTGGCTGTGGTTAAGCAGAGCTGGTTTCACTGTGCTGACTGGCTGTGACTAAGCAGAGCTGGTTTCACTGTGCCGACTGGCTGTGGTTAAGCAGAGCTGGTTTCACTGTGCCGACTGGCTGTGGTTAAGCAGAGCTGGCTTCACTGTGCCGACTGGATGTGGTTAAGCAGAGCTGGTTTCACTGTGCCGACTGGCTGTGGTTAAGCAGAGCTGGTTTCACTGTGCCGACTGGCTGTGGCTAAGCAGAGCTGGTTTCACTGTGCCGACTGGCTGTGGTTAAGCAGAGCTGGTTTCACTGTGCCGACTGGCTGTGGCTAAGCAGAGCTGGTTTCACTGTGCCGACTGGCTGTGGCTAAGCAGAGCTGGTTTCACTGTGCCGACTGGCTGTGGGTAAGCAGAGCTGGTTTCACTGTGCCTACTGGCTGTGGCTAAGCAGAGCTGGTTTCACTGTGCCGACTGGCTGTGGTTAAGCAGAGCTGGTTTCAATGTGCCGACTGGCTGTGGCTAAGCAGAGCTGGTTTCACTGTGCCGACTGGCTGTGGCTAAGCAGAGCTGGTTTCACTGTGCCGACTGGCTGTGGCTAAGCAGAGCTGGTTTCACTGTGCCGACCGACTGTGGCTAAGCAGAGCTGGTTTCACTGTGCCGACTGGCTGTGGCTAAGCAGAGCTGGTTTCACTGTGCCGACTGGCTGTGGTTAAGCAGAGCTGGTTTCACTGTGCCGACTGGCTGTGGCTAAGCAGAGCTGGCTTCACTGTGCCTACTGGCTGTGGTTAAGCAGAGCTGGTTTCACTGTGCCGACTGGCTGTGGTTAAGCAGAGCTGGTTTCACTGTGCCGACTGGCTGTGGTTAAGCAGAGCTGGTTTCACTGTGCCGACTGGCTGTGGCAAAGCAGAGCTGGTTTCACTGTGCCGACTGGCTGTGGCTAAGCAGAGCTGGTTTCACTGTGCCGACTGGCTGTGGTTAAGCAGAGCTGGTTTCACTGTGCCGACTGGCTGTGGGTAAGCAGAGCTGGTTTCACTGTGCCGACTGGCTGTGGCTAAGCAGAGCTGGTTTCACTGTGCCGACTGGCTGTGGCTAAGCAGAGCTGGTTTCACTGTGCCGACTGGCTGTGGCTAAGCAGAGCTGGTTTCACTGTGCCGACTGGCTGTGGTTAAGCAGAGCTGGTTTCACTGTGCCGACTGGCTGTGGCTAAGCAGAGCTGGTTTCACTGTGCCGACCGACTGTGGCTAAGCAGAGCTGGTTTCACTGTGCCGACTGGCTGTGGTTAAGCAGAGCTGGTTTCACTGTGCCGACTGGCTGTGGTTAAGCAGAGCTGGTTTCACTGTGCCGTCTGGCTGTGGCTAAGCAGAGCTGGTTTCACTGTGCCGACTGGCTGTGGTTAAGCAGAGCTGGTTTCACTGTGCCGACTGGCTGTGGCTAAGCAGAGCTGGCTTCACTGTGCCTACTGGCTGTGGTTAAGCAGAGCTGGTTTCACTGTGCCGACTGGCTGTGGTTAAGCAGAGCTGGTTTCACTGTGCCGACTGGCTGTGGTTAAGCAGAGCTGGTTTCACTGTGCCGACTGGCTGTGGCAAAGCAGAGCTGGTTTCACTGTGCCGACTGGCTGTGGCTAAGCAGAGCTGGTTTCACTGTGCCGACTGGCTGTGGTTAAGCAGAGCTGGTTTCACTGTGCCGACTGGCTGTGGGTAAGCAGAGCTGGTTTCACTGTGCCGACTGGCTGTGGCTAAGCAGAGCTGGTTTCACTGTGCCGACTGGCTGTGGCTAAGCAGAGCTGGTTTCACTGTGCCGACTGGCTGTGGCTAAGCAGAGCTGGTTTCACTGTGCCGACTGGCTGTGGTTAAGCAGAGCTGGTTTCACTGTGCCGACTGGCTGTGGTTAAGCAGAGCTGGTTTCACTGTGCCGACTGGCTGTGGTTAAGCAGAGCTGGTTTCACTGTGCCGACTGGCTGTGGTTAAGCAGAGCTGGTTTCACTGTGCCGACTGGCTGTGGTTAAGCAGAGCTGGTTTCACTGTGCCGACTGACTGTGGTTAAGCAGAGCTGGTTTCACTGTGCCGACTGGCTGTGGTTAAGCAGAGCTGGTTTCACTGTGCCGACTGGCTGTGGCTAAGCAGAGCTGGTTTCACTGTGCCGACTGGCTGTGGTTAAGCAGAGCTGGTTTCACTGTGCCGACTGGCTGTGGCTAAGCAGAGCTGGTTTCACTGTGCCGACTGGCTGTGGCTAAGCAGAGCTGGTTTCACTGTGCCGACTGGCTGTGGGTAAGCAGAGCTGGTTTCACTGTGCCTACTGGCTGTGGCTAAGCAGAGCTGGTTTCACTGTGCCGACTGGCTGTGGTTAAGCAGAGCTGGTTTCAATGTGCCGACTGGCTGTGGCTAAGCAGAGCTGGTTTCACTGTGCCGACTGGCTGTGGCTAAGCAGAGCTGGTTTCACTGTGCCGACTGGCTGTGGCTAAGCAGAGCTGGTTTCACTGTGCCGACTGGCTGTGGCTAAGCAGAGCTGGTTTCACTGTGCCGACCGACTGTGGCTAAGCAGAGCTGGTTTCACTGTGCCGACTGGCTGTGGCTAAGCAGAGCTGGTTTCACTGTGCCGACTGGCTGTGGTTAAGCAGAGCTGGTTTCACTGTGCCGACTGGCTCTGGTTAAGCAGAGCTGGTTTCACTGTGCCGACTGGCTGTGGTTAAGCAGAGCTGGTTTCACTGTGCCGACTGGCTGTGGTTAAGCAGAGCTGGTTTCACTGTGCCGTCTGGCTGTGGCTAAGCAGAGCTGGTTTCACTGTGCCGACTGGCTGTGGTTAAGCAGAGCTGGTTTCACTGTGCCGACTGGCTGTGGCTAAGCAGAGCTGGCTTCACTGTGCCGACTGGCTGTGGCTAAGCAGAGCTGGTTTCACTGTGCCGACTGGCTGTGGTTAAGCAGAGCTGGTTTCACTGTGCCGACTGGCTGTGGTTAAGCAGAGCTGGTTTCACTGTGCCGACTGGCTGTGGCTAAGCAGAGCTGGTTTCACTGTGCCGACTGGCTGTGGTTAAGCAGAGCTGGTTTCACTGTGCCGACTGGCTGTGGTTAAGCAGAGCTGGTTTCACTGTGCCGACTGGCTGTGGCTAAGCAGAGCTGGTTTCACTGTGCCGACTGGCTGTGGCTAAGCAGAGCTGGTTTCACTGTGCCGACTGGCTGTGGTTAAGCAGAGCTGGTTTCACTGTGCCGACTGGCTGTGGGTAAGCAGAGCTGGTTTCACTGTGCCGACTGGCTGTGGCTAAGCAGAGCTGGTTTCACTGTGCCGGCTGGCTGTGGCTAAGCAGAGCTGGTTTCACTGTGCCGACTGGCTGTGGCTAAGCAGAGCTGGTTTCACTCTGCCGACTGGCTGTGGTTAAGCAGAGCTGGTTTCACTGTGCCGACTGGCTGTGGTTAAGCAGAGCTGGTTTCACTGTGCCGACCGACTGTGGCTAAGCAGAGCTGGTTTCACTGTGCCGACTGGCTGTGGTTAAGCAGAGCTGGTTTCACTGTGCCGACTGGCTGTGGCTAAGCAGAGCTGGTTTCACTGTGCCGACTGGCTGTGGCTAAGCAGAGCTGGTTTCACTGTGCCGACTGGCTGTGGCTAAGCAGAGCTGGTTTCACTGTGCCGACTGGCTGTGGCTAAGCAGAGCTGGTTTCACTGTGCCGACTGGCTGTGGCTAAGCAGAGCTGGTTTCACTGTGCCGACCGACTGTGGCTAAGCAGAGCTGGTTTCACTGTGCCGACCGGCTGTGGCTAAGCAGAGCTGGTTTCACTGTGCCGACTGGCTGTGGCTAAGCAGAGCTGGTTTCACTGTGCCGACTGGCTGTGGTTAAGCAGAGCTGGTTTCACTGTGCCGACTGGCTCTGGTTAAGCAGAGCTGGTTTCACTGTGCCGACTGGCTGTGGCTAAGCAGAGCTGGTTTCACTGTGCCGACTGGCTGTGGCTAAGCAGAGCTGGTTTCACTGTGCCGACTGGCTGTGGTTAAGCAGAGGTGGTTTCACTGTGCCGACTGGCTGTGGTTAAGCAGAGCTGGTTTCACTGTGCCGACTGGCTGTGGTTAAGCAGAGCTGGTTTCACTGTGCCGACTGGCTGTGGTTAAGCAGAGCTGGTTTCACTGTGCCGACTGGCTGTGGTTAAGCAGAGCTGGTTTCACTGTGCCGACTGGCTGTGGTTAAGCAGAGCTGGTTTCACTGTGCCGACTGGCTGTGGCTAAGCAGAGCTGGTTTCACTGTGCCGACTGGCTGTGGTTAAGCAGAGCTGGTTTCACTGTGCCGACTGGCTGTGGTTAAGCAGAGCTGGTTTCACTGTGCCGACTGGCTGTGGCTAAGCAGAGCTGGTTTCACTGTGCCGACTGGCTGTGGTTAAGCAGAGCTGGTTTCACTGTGCCGACTGGCTGTGGTTAAGCAGAGCTGGTTTCACTGTGCCGACTGGCTGTGGTTAAGCAGAGCTGGCTTCACTGTGCCGACTGGCTGTGGTTAAGCAGAGCTGGCTTCACTGTGCCGACTGGCTGTGGTTAAGCAGAGCTGGTTTCACTGTGCCGACTGGCTGTGGCTAAGCAGAGCTGGTTTCACTGTGCCGACTGGCTGTGGCTAAGCAGAGCTGGTTTCACTGTGCCGACTGGCTGTGGTTAAGCAGAGCTGGATTCACTGTGCCGACTGGCTGTGGATAAGCAGAGCTGGTTTCACTGTGCCGACTGGCTGTGGCTAAGCAGAGCTGGTTTCACTGTGCCGACTGGCTGTGGCTAAGCAGAGCTGGTTTCACTGTGCCGACTGGCTGTGGCTAAGCAGAGCTGGTTTCACTGTGCCGACTGGCTGTTGCTAAGCAGAGCTGGTTTCACTGTGCCGACTGGCTGTGGCTAAGCAGAGCTGGTTTCACTGTGCCGACTGGCTGTGGCTAAGCAGAGCTGGTTTCACTGTGCCGACTGGCTGTGGTTAAGCAGAGCTGGTTTCACTGTGCCGACTGGCTGTGGTTAAGCAGAGCTGGTTTCACTGTGCCGACTGGCTGTGGTTAAGCAGAGCTGGTTTCACTGTGCCGACTGGCTGTGGCTAAGCAGAGCTGGTTTCACTGTGCCGACTGGCTGTGGTTAAGCAGAGCTGGTTTCACTGTGCCGACTGGCTGTGGCTAAGCAGAGCTGGTTTCACTGTGCCGACTGGCTGTGGCTAAGCAGAGCTGGTTTCACTGTGCCGACTGGCTGTGGTTAAGCAGAGCTGGTTTCACTGTGCCGACTGGCTGTGGTTAAGCAGAGCTGGTTTCACTGTGCCGACTGGCTGTGGCTAAGCAGAGCTGGTTTCACTGTGCCGACTGGCTGTGGCTAAGCAGAGCTGGTTTCACTGTGCCGACTGACTGTGGCTAAGCAGAGCTGGTTTCACTGTGCCGACTGGCTGTGGCTAAGCAGAGCTGGTTTCACTGTGCCGACTGGCTGTGGCTAAGCAGAGCTGGTTTCACTGTGCCGACTGGCTGTGGTTAAGCAGAGCTGGTTTCACTGTACCGACTGGCTGTGGTTAAGCAGAGCTGGTTTCACTGTGCCGACTGGCTGTGGTTAAGCAGAGCTGGTTTCACTGTGCCGACTGTCTGTGGTTAAGCAGAGCTGGTTTCACTGTGCCGACTGGCTGTGGCTAAGCAGAGCTGGTTTCACTGTGCCGACTGGCTGTGGTTAAGCAGAGCTGGTTTCACTGTGCCGACTGGCTGTGGCTAAGCAGAGCTGGTTTCACTGTGCCGACTGGCTGTGGCTAAGCAGAGCTGGTTTCACTGTGCCGACTGGCTGTGGGTAAGCAGAGCTGGTTTCACTGTGCCTACTGGCTGTGGCTAAGCAGAGCTGGTTTCACTGTGCCGACTGGCTGTGGTTAAGCAGAGCTGGTTTCAATGTGCCGACTGGCTGTGGCTAAGCAGAGCTGGTTTCACTGTGCCGACTGGCTGTGGCTAAGCAGAGCCGGTTTCACTGTGCCGACTGGCTGTGGCTAAGCAGAGCCGGTTTCACTGTGCCGACCGACTGTGGCTAAGCAGAGCTGGTTTCACTGTGCCGACCGGCTGTGGCTAAGCAGAGCTGGTTTCACTGTGCCGACTGGCTGTGGTTAAGCAGAGCTGGTTTCACTGTGCCGACTGGCTCTGGTTAAGCAGAGCTGGTTTCACTGTGCCGACTGGCTGTGGTTAAGCAGAGCTGGTTTCACTGTGCCGACTGGCTGTGGTTAAGCAGAGCTGGTTTCACTGTGCCGTCTGGCTGTGGCTAAGCAGAGCTGGTTTCACTGTGCCGACTGGCTGTGGTTAAGCAGAGCTGGTTTCACTGTGCCGACTGGCTGTGGCTAAGCAGAGCTGGCTTCACTGTGCCTACTGGCTGTGGTTAAGCAGAGCTGGTTTCACTGTGCCGACTGGCTGTGGTTAAGCAGAGCTGGTTTCACTGTGCCGACTGGCTGTGGCTAAGCAGAGCTGGTTTCACTGTGCCGACTGGCTGTGGTTAAGCAGAGCTGGTTTCACTGTGCCGACTGGCTGTGGTTAAGCAGAGCTGGTTTCACTGTGCCGACTGGCTGTGGCAAAGCAGAGCTGGTTTCACTGTGCCGACTGGCTGTGGCTAAGCAGAGCTGGTTTCACTGTGCCGACTGGCTGTGGTTAAGCAGAGCTGGTTTCACTTTGCCGACTGGCTGTGGGTAAGCAGAGCTGGTTTCACTGTGCCGACTGGCTGTGGGTAAGCAGAGCTGGTTTCACTGTGCCGACTGGCTGTGGCTAAGCAGAGCTGGTTTCACTGTGCCGACTGGCTGTGGCTAAGCAGAGCTGGTTTCACTGTGCCGACTGGCTGTGGTTAAGCAGAGCTGGTTTCACTGTGCCGACTGGCTGTGGTTAAGCAGAGCTGGTTTCACTGTGCCGACTGGCTGTGGTTAAGCAGAGCTGGTTTCACTGTGCCGACTGGCTGTGGTTAAGCAGAGCTGGTTTCACTGTGCCGACTGGCTGTGGTTAAGCAGAGCTGGTTTCACTGTGCCGACTGGCTGTGGTTAAGCAGAGCTGGTTTCACTGTGCCGACTGGCTGTGGCTAAGCAGAGCTGGTTTCACTGTGCCGACTGGCTGTGGTTAAGCAGAGCTGGTTTCACTGTGCCGACTGGCTGTGGTTAAGCAGAGCTGGTTTCACTGTGCCGACTGGCTGTGGCTAAGCAGAGCTGGTTTCACTGTGCCGACTGGCTGTGGTTAAGCAGAGCTGGTTTCACTGTGCCGACTGGCTGTGGTTAAGCAGAGCTGGTTTCACTGTGCCGACTGGCTGTGGTTAAGCAGAGCTGGCTTCACTGTGCCGACTGGCTGTGGTTAAGCAGAGCTGGCTTCACTGTGCCGACTGGCTGTGGTTAAGCAGAGCTGGTTTCACTGTGCCGACTGGCTGTGGCTAAGCAGAGCTGGTTTCACTGTGCCGACTGGCTGTGGCTAAGCAGAGCTGGTTTCACTGTGCCGACTGGCTGTGGTTAAGCAGAGCTGGATTCACTGTGCCGACTGGCTGTGCATAAGCAGAGCTGGTTTCACTGTGCCGACTGGCTGTGGCTAAGCAGAGCTGGTTTCACTGTGCCGACTGGCTGTGGCTAAGCAGAGCTGGTTTCACTGTGCCGACTGGCTGTGGCTAAGCAGAGCTGGTTTCACTGTGCCGACTGGCTGTGGTTAAGCAGAGCTGGTTTCACTGTGCCGACTGGCTGTGGTTAAGCAGAGCTGGTTTCACTGTGCCGACTGGCTGTGGCAAAGCAGAGCTGGTTTCACTGTGCCGACTGGCTGTGGCTAAGCAGAGCTGGTTTCACTGTGCCGACTGGCTGTGGTTAAGCAGAGCTGGTTTCACTTTGCCGACTGGCTGTGGGTAAGCAGAGCTGGTTTCACTGTGCCGACTGGCTGTGGGTAAGCAGAGCTGGTTTCACTGTGCCGACTGGCTGTGGCTAAGCAGAGCTGGTTTCACTGTGCCGACTGGCTGTGGCTAAGCAGAGCTGGTTTCACTGTGCCGACTGGCTGTGGTTAAGCAGAGCTGGTTTCACTGTGCCGACTGGCTGTGGTTAAGCAGAGCTGGTTTCACTGTGCCGACTGGCTGTGGTTAAGCAGAGCTGGTTTCACTGTGCCGACTGGCTGTGGTTAAGCAGAGCTGGTTTCACTGTGCCGACTGGCTGTGGTTAAGCAGAGCTGGTTTCACTGTGCCGACTGGCTGTGGTTAAGCAGAGCTGGTTTCACTGTGCCGACTGGCTGTGGCTAAGCAGAGCTGGTTTCACTGTGCCGACTGGCTGTGGTTAAGCAGAGCTGGTTTCACTGTGCCGACTGGCTGTGGTTAAGCAGAGCTGGTTTCACTGTGCCGACTGGCTGTGGCTAAGCAGAGCTGGTTTCACTGTGCCGACTGGCTGTGGTTAAGCAGAGCTGGTTTCACTGTGCCGACTGGCTGTGGTTAAGCAGAGCTGGTTTCACTGTGCCGACTGGCTGTGGTTAAGCAGAGCTGGTTTCACTGTGCCGACTGGCTGTGGCTAAGCAGAGCTGGTTTCACTGTGCCGACTGGCTGTGGTTAAGCAGAGCTGGATTCACTGTGCCGACTGGCTGTGCATAAGCAGAGCTGGTTTCACTGTGCCGACTGGCTGTGGCTAAGCAGAGCTGGTTTCACTGTGCCGACTGGCTGTGGCTAAGCAGAGCTGGTTTCACTGTGCCGACTGGCTGTGGCTAAGCAGAGCTGGTTTCACTGTGCCGACTGGCTGTGGCTAAGCAGAGCTGGTTTCACTGTGCCGACTGGCTGTGGCTAAGCAGAGCTGGTTTCACTGTGCCGACTGGCTGTGGCTAAGCAGAGCTGGTTTCACTGTGCCGACTGGCTGTGGTTAAGCAGAGCTGGTTTCACTGTGCCGACTGGCTGTGGTTAAGCAGAGCTGGTTTCACTGTGCCGACTGGCTGTGGTTAAGCAGAGCTGGTTTCACTGTGCCGACTGGCTGTGGCTAAGCAGAGCTGGTTTCACTGTGCCGACTGGCTGTGGCTAAGCAGAGCTGGTTTCACTGTGCCGACTGGCTGTGGCTAAGCAGAGCTGGTTTCACTGTGCCGACTGGCTGTGGTTAAGCAGAGCTGGTTTCACTGTGCCGACTGACTGTGGCTAAGCAGAGCTGGTTTCACTGTGCCGACTGGCTGTGGTTAAGCAGAGCTGGTTTCACTGTGCCGACTGGCTGTGGCTAAGCAGAGCTGGTTTCACTGTGCCGACTGACTGTGGCTAAGCAGAGCTGGTTTCACTGTGCCGACTGACTGTGGCTAAGCAGAGCTGGTTTCACTGTGCCGACTGGCTGTGGTTAAGCAGAGCTGGTTTCACTGTGCCGACTGGCTGTGGTTAAGCAGAGCTGGTTTCACTGTGCCGACTGACTGTGGCTAAGCAGAGCTGGTTTCACTGTGCCGACTGGCTGTGGTTAAGCAGAGCTGGTTTCACTGTGCCGACTGGCTGTGGTTAAGCAGAGCTGGTTTCACTGTGCCGACTGGCTGTGGTTAAGCAGAGCTGGTTTCACTGTGCCGACTGGCTGTGGCTAAGCAGAGCTGGTTTCACTGTGCCGACTGGCTGTGGTTAAGCAGAGCTGGTTTCACTGTACCGACTGGCTGTGGTTAAGCAGAGCTGGTTTCACTGTGCCGACTGGCTGTGGTTAAGCAGAGCTGGTTTCACTGTGCCGACTGGCTGTGGTTAAGCAGAGCTGGTTTCACTGTGCCGACTGGCTGTGGCTAAGCAGAGCTGGTTTCACTGTGCCGACTGGCTGTGGTTAAGCAGAGCTGGTTTCACTGTGCCGACTGGCTGTGGCTAAGCAGAGCTGGTTTCACTGTGCCGACTGGCTGTGGCTAAGCAGAGCTGGTTTCACTGTGCTGACTGGCTGTGGTTAAGCAGAGCTGGTTTCACTGTGCCGACTGACTGTGGCTAAGCAGAGCTGGTTTCACTGTGCCGACTGGCTGTGGTTAAGCAGAGCTGGTTTCACTGTGCCGACTGGCTGTGGCTAAGCAGAGCTGGTTTCACTGTGCCGACTGGCTGTGGTTAAGCAGAGCTGGTTTCACTGTGCCGACTGGCTGTGGCTAAGCAGAGCTGGTTTCACTGTGCCGACTGGCTGTGGTTAAGCAGAGCTGGTTTCACTGTGCCGACTGGCTGTGGCTAAGCAGAGCTGGTTTCACTGTGCCGACTGGCTGTGGTTAAGCAGAGCTGGTTTCACTGTGCCGACTGACTGTGGCTAAGCAGAGCTGGTTTCACTGTGCCGACTGGCTGTGGCTAAGCAGAGCTGGTTTCACTGTGCCGACTGGCTGTGGCTAAGCAGAGCTGGTTTCACTGTGCCGACTGGCTGTGGTTAAGCAGAGCTGGTTTCACTGTACCGACTGGCTGTGGTTAAGCAGAGCTGGTTTCACTGTACCGACTGGCTGTGGCTAAGCAGAGCTGGTTTCACTGTGCCGACTGGCTGTGGTTAAGCAGAGCTGGTTTCACTGTGCCGACTGGCTGTGGTTAAGCAGAGCTGGTTTCACTGTGCCTACTGGCTGTGGTTAAGCATTAAACATTAAGGCGCGTGTGTGTGTGTGTGTGTGTGTGTGTGTGTGTGTGTGTGTGTGTGTGTGTGTGTGTGTGTGTGTGTGTGTGTGTGTGTGTGTGTGTGTGTGTGTGTGTGTGTGCGCACGCGCACAATCGATCAATATTTTCTCTAGTCACTCTTTCCATCTCAGTTGGAAAAAATATGATTTCAGATAATTAGATCCACATGGCTCTAACAGAGTCTAATGCTAGTACAGCGTATAGGTTATATCTACATCTCCACATCTGTATATCGATTGTGCAACCAGGGGCGGAAAAACCTTGGATCACTGTTACTCTAACTTCCGCGACGCATATAATGCCCTGCCCCGCCTCCCTTTCGGAAAAGCTGACCACAACTCCATTTTGCTGATACCTGCCTACAGACAAAAGCTAAAAAAAGAAGCTCCCACGCTGAGGTCTGTCCAACGCTGGTCCGACCAAGCTGACTCCACACTCCAAGACTGATTCCATCACGTGGACTGGGACATGTTTCGTATTGCGTCTAATAACAACATTGACGAATACGCTGATTCGTTGTGCGAGTTCATTAGAACGTGCGTTGAAGATGTCGTTCCCATAGCAACGATTAAAACATTCCCTAACCAGAAACCTTGGATTGATGGCAACATTCGTGTGAAACTGAAAGCGCGAACCACTGCTTTCAATCAGGGCAAGGTGTCTGGTAACATGACTGAATACAATCAATGCAGCTATTCACTCCGTAAGGCTATCAAACAAGCTAAGCGTCAGTACAGAGACAAAGTAGAATCCCAATTCAACTGCTCAGACACAAGAGGCATGTGGCAGGGTCTACAGTCAATCACGGACTACAGGAAGAAATCCAGCCCAGTCACGGACCAGGATGTCTTGCTCCCAGGCAGACTAAATAACTTTTTTGCCCGCTTTGAGGACAATACAGTGCCACTGACACTGCCTGCAACGGAAAAATGCGGTCTCTCCTTCACTGCAGCCGAGGTGAGTAAAACATTTAAACGTGTTAACCCTCGCAAGGCTGCAGGCCCAGACGGCATCCCCAGCCGCGCCCTCAGAGCATGCGCAGACCAGCTGGCTGGTGTGTTTACGGACATATTCAATCAATCCCTATACCAGTCTGCTGTTCCCACATGCTTCAAGAGGGCCACCATCATTCCTGTTCCCAAGAAAGCTAAGGTAACTGAGCTAAACGACTACCGCCCCGTAGCACTCACTTCCGTCATCATGAAGTGCTTTGAGAGACTAATTAAGGACCATATCACCTCCACCCTACCTGACTCCCTAGACCCACTCCAATTTGCTTACCGCTCAAATAGGTCCACAGATGATGCAATCTCAACCACACTGCACACTGCCCTAACCCATCTGGACAAGAGGAATACCTATGTGAGAATGCTGTTCATCGACTACAGCTCGGCATTCAACACCATAGTACCCTCCAAGCTCGTCATCAAGCTCGAGACCCTGGGTCTCGACCCCGCCCTGTGCAACTGGGTACTGGACTTCCTGACGGGCCGCCCCCAGGTGGTGAGGGTAGGTAACAACATCTCCTCCCCGCTGATCCTCAACACTGGGGCCCCACAAGGGTGCGTTCTGAGCCCTCTCCTGTACTCCCTGTTCACCCACAACTGCGTGGCCACGCACGCCTCCAACTCAATCATCAAGTTTGCGGACGACACAACAGTGGTAGGCTTGATTACCAACAACGACGAGACGGCCTACAGGGAGGAGGTGAGGGCCCTCGGAGTGTGGTGTCAGGAAAATAACCTCACACTCAACGTCAACAAAACTAAGGAGATGATTGTGGACTTCAGGAAACAGCAGAGGGAACACCCCCTATCCACATCGATGGAACAGTAGTGGAGAGAGTAGCAAGTTTTAAGTTCCTCGGCATACACATCACAGACAAACTGAATTGGTCCACTCACACAGACAGCATTGTGAAGAAGGCGCAGCAGCGCCTCTTCAACCTCAGGAGGCTGAAGAAATTCGGCTTGTCACCAAAAGCACTCACAAACTTCTACAGAGGCACAATCGAGAGCATCCTGGCGGGCTGTATCACCGCCTGGTACGGCAACTGCTCCGCCCTCAACCGTAAGGCTCTCCAGAGGGTAGTGAGGTCTGCACAACGCATCATCGGGGGCAAACTACCTGCCCTCCAGGACACCTATACCACCCGATGTTACAGGAAGGCCATAAAGATCATCAAGGACATCTACCACCCGAGCCACTGCCTGTTCACCCCGCTATCATCCAGAAGGCGAGGTCAGTACAGGTGCATCAAAGCTGGGACCGAGAGACTGAAAAACAGCTTCTATCTCAAGGCCATCAGACTGTTAAACAGCCACCACTAACATTGAGTGGCTGCTGCCTACACACTGACACTGACTCAACTCCAGCCACTTTAATAATGGGAATTGATGGGAAATGTTGTAAATATATCACTAGCCACTTTAAACAATGCTACCTTATATAATGTTACTTACCCTACATTATTCATCTCATATGCATACGTATCTACTGTACTCTATATCATCGACTGCATCCTTATGTAATACATGTATCACTAGCCACTTTAACTATGCCACTTTGTTTACATACTCATCTCACATGTATATACTGTACTCGATACCATCTACTGTATCTTGCCTATGCTGCTCTGTACCATCACTCACTCATATATCCTTATGTACATATTCTTTATCCCCTTACACTGTGTATAAGACAGTAGATTAGGAATTGTTAGTTAGATTACTTGTTGGTTATTACTGCATTGTCGGAACTAGAAGCACAAGCATTTTGCTACACTCGCATTAACATCTGCTAACCATGTGTATGTGACAAATAAAATTTGATTTGATTTGTAGTCTGTTTCTCCACAACTGTAGTCTGTTTCTTCACAGCTGTAGTCTGTTTCTCCACAACTGTAGTCTGTTTCTCCACAACTGTAGTCTGTTTCTCCACAACTGTAGTCTGTTTCTCCACAACTGTAGTCCATTTCTCCACAACTGTAGTCTGTTTCTCCACAACTGTAGTCTATTTCTCCACCACTGTAGTCTGTTTCTCCACCACTGTAGTCTGTTTCTCCACAACTGTAGTCTGTTTCTCCACCACTGTAGTCTGTTTCTCCACAACTGTAGTCTGTTTCTCCACAACTGTAGTCTCTCCACAACTGTAGTCTGTTTCCTCACAGCTGTAGTCTGTTTCTTCACAACTGTAGTCTGTTTCATCACAGCTGTAGTCTGTTTCTCCACAGCTGTAGTCTGTTTCTCCACAACTGTAGTCTGTTTCTTCACAGCTGTAGTCTGTTTCTCCACAACTGTAGTCTGTTTCTCCACAACTGTAGTCTCTTTCTCCACAACTGTAGTCTGTTTCTTCACAGCTATAGTATGTCTCTTCAGTCTTCTGAATCATATGTCACACAATAAGAACCTCATAAAATCTACTCTTTCATTGAGATTCACAATGAATAATCAACACAGTGTGTCCTCACACCCCACACCCACATGGATAAACAGAGACTAGCTTGAAGACCGGACCACAGAGCTTTAGGATATTTTTGATTACAATAGAATTGGCCTACAGTCTTTTAAGTCATGAGGTCTGGGTTTCACACAGTGAAGAAAGCTCTTCTGCAGTTTTATACGAATCAACACCAGTGTCCTCACAATCTCACATTTTCCCATCATACATTCCCATGTCCCCACATGTCACTGATAGAGGACAGGACTAGGAACACAGCCTCTGGTTAGAGAATGAAATGGGGTGTGGCCAGAGTAAGGGATGAAAGGAGGACCTCAAGGGCTGATTCCTCTGGTTGTGGAGACTGCCTCTGTGAGGACATTAGTGTTGTGAACACTGCCTCTGGAGGACATTAGTGTTGTGAACACTGCCTCTGTGAGGACATTACTGTTGTGAACACTGCCTCTGTGAGGACATTAGTGTTGTGAACACTGCCTCTGTGAGGACATTAGTGTTGTGAACACTGCCTCTGTGAGGACATTAGTGTTGTGAGGACATTAGTGTTGTGAACACTGCCTCTGTGAGGACATTAGTGTTGTGAGGACATTAGTGTTGTGAACACTGCCTCTGTGAGGACATTAGTGTTGTGAACACTGCCTCTGTGAGGACATTAGTGTTGTGAACACTGCCTCTGTGAGGACATTAGTGTTGTGAGGACATTAGTGTTGTGAACACTGCCTCTGTGAGGACATTAGTGTTGTAAACACTGCCTCTGTGAGGACATTAGTGTTGTGAACACTGCCTCTGTGAGGACATTATTGTTGTGAGGACATTAGTGTTGTGAACACTGCCTCTGTGAGGACATTAGTGTTGTGAGGACAATAGTGTTGTGAGGACAATAGTGTTGTGAGGACAATAGTGTTGTGAGGACATTAGTGTTGTTAACACTGCCGCTGTGAGGACATTAGTGTTGTGAGGACATTAGTGTTGTGAGGACATTGGTGTTGTGAGGACATTAGTGTTGTTAACACTGCCGCTGTGAGGACATTAGTGTTGTGAGGACATTAGTGTTGTGAGGACAATGGTGTTGTGAGGACATTAGTGTTGTGAGGACAATGGTGATTGAGGACATTAGTGATTGAGGACATTAGTGTTATGAGGACAACAGGGTTGATGGGTCCTGCTGGTTCACTCTGTAAATGATGTTGTTACTTGAGATCACACACACACACACACACGCACACGCACACGCACACGCACACACGCACACACACAGGTTCTTCCAACAGCACCTTACCATCAGGGATCACATGCTCAGGACTGTACTGGCAGGGGCGTTTGATAAAAGCATCTGAGAAGTGGCATATTTTAAATTCATTCAACTTTAACCACTCTTTAAAAATATCAGACAAGGAATCCTCAACATCTTGTGAGAGTTCCTCAAAGCATTGATACTTTCCTCGTTTTGGCCTGTTTTCGTTGATTCACAGTGGTGTGTGTTTGTGAGTCTGGCTGGCACGAGGGACTACATTTACAGGGACTCTTTTGTATCTCTATGTTCATCTCTAGTAGTGATGCCTGGGGTCAGGGGTTACTGTTTATCCATACAAAGTGAGTCATTGTGGTGTTATTGGACTCAAGACACTGTTGCTCTCACTGCCTTTGGGGCTTTTGTAGTTCAAAGTCTAAATGTTTGCCACTGTGATTCAGCATCGATAAAAGATTCTCAAACAAAAAATGTCTCAGTGCATTAAATGGGTTCTCGTACCATGTAGTAGCTATATAATTACAATAGCAACCATGATCTAATAACTCACCAAATATAATTTTCAACAGCAATGGCTAATCGGTACTTGATGAAAACACATCTTCTGTTTTGTTCTTACTGTCCTGCCACCACATCAGAGGAGAAACCTGACAATGTGTTTATTCACTGAAACCAATGACGCCAGCGTCAAAGCACATTCAGTTGTAACCCAGGTTACTGGATTCTGTTGGAATGTGAAAACAGACATCTGATTGGCTGAGGTGGGTGTAGTACCTGGGCCACAGTACAAGGTCTACGAGGCTTTACCTGAAGCTGATTAATTTCCTGCTAACTGACAAGTGTCAACATGATATCACCTATGACACATTCAAATGGGGTTTAAGTGGGGTTTACTTTAGCTTTAGAGAGCTTTAGTTGAGTTCAAATTGGGATTATCAACAGCTGTATGTATGTATTATAAAGGCAAATGTCTTCAGAACAAGATAAACAGGCCAGAACTAGAAAGTCGTTCTATTGGCCAATGTGTCAATCACTGGAGAATAATCTGGATGAGCTCCATTCGAGAATATCCTACCAACGGGACATTTAAAACTGTAATATATTATGTTTCACCGAGTCGTGGCTGAACGACGACACGTATAATATACAGTTGGCTGGGTTTTCCGTGCATCGGCAGGACAAAACTGCTACGTCAAGTAAGACGAGGGATGGTGTTGTGTGTCTATTTGTCAATAACAGTTGGTGTGCAATGTCTAATATTAAGGAAGTCTCGAGATATTGCATGCCTGAGGTAGAGTACCTCATGATAAACTATCGACCACACTATCTACCAAGAGAGTTCTCATCTATATTATTTGTAGCCATCTATTTACCACCACAGACCGATGCTGGCACTAAGACCACACTCAACGATCTGTGTAAGGCCATACGCAAACAATACAATGCTCATCCAGAAGTGGCGCTCCTAATGGCCGAAGACTTTAATGCAGGCGAACTTAAATCCGTTTTTATCTCATTTCTACCAGCATGTCACACGTGCAACACACAGAAATGCATACAAACTCTCCCTCACCCTCCATTTGGACAGTCTGACCATTATTTTATCCTCCTGATTCCTGTTTACAAACAAAAACGAAATCAAGAGGTACTGAGTGACTCGCTCAATATGGAAGTGGTCAGATGATTCTGATGCTACGCTACAGGACTGTTTTGCTGGCTGAGACTGGAATATGTTCCGGGATTCATCCAATGGCATTGAGGAGTATACCACCTCAGTCACCAGCTTCATCAATAAGTGCCACAACGAAGTTGTACCCACAGTGACCGTACGTACATATCCCAACCAGAAGCCATTGATAACAGGCAACATCTGCACCGAACTAAAAAGTAGAGCTTTCAAGGACGCTTATAAGAAATCCCGCTATGCCCCTAAAAGAACCATCAAAACAGGCGATAATAAAAGACTAAGATTGAATCCAACTACACCGGATCTGACGCTTGTCGGATATGGCAGGGCTTGCAGGCTATTATGGACTACAAAGGGACACCCAGGCGCAAGCTGCACAGTGATGCGAGCCTACCAGACGGGCTAAATGCCTTTCATGCTCGCTTCGAGGTAAGCAACAGTGAAGCATGCATGAGAGTACCACCTGTTCCGAACGACTGTGTGATAGCGCTCTCCGTAGCCGATGTGAGCAAGACCTTTAAACAGGTAAACATTCACAAGGCCGCAGGGCCAGACGGATTACAAGGTCATGTACTCAAAGCATGAGCAGACCAACTGGCATGTTGTCTTCACTGACAATTTCAACCTCTCCCTGACAGTCTGTAATACCTACATGTTTCAAGCAGACCACCATAGTCCCTGTGCCCAAGAAAGCAAAAGTAACCTGCCTAAATATCTACCGCCCCATTGCACTTACGTCATTAGCCATGAAGTGTTTTGAAAGCCTGGTAATGGCTCACATCAGCACTATCATCCCAGAAACCTTAGACCAACTCCCATTCGCATACCTCCCCAACAGAATCACAGAGGACACAATCTCAATCGCACTCCACACTGCCCTTTCCCACCTGGACAAAAGGAACACCTATGTGAGAATGCTGTTCATGGACTACAGCTCAGCGTTCAATACCATAGTGCCAACAAAGCTCATTACCACAGGTGGACTCCAATGAAGTTGTAGAAACATCTCAAGAATGACCAATGGAAACAGGATGCACCAGAACTCAATTTCGAGTCTCATAGCAAAAGTTATAAGTTAATTAATTAAGTTATTTATGTTTTTTTTATTTGTAATACCTTAGACATTTTTGCAAACTGTTTTCACTATGTCATTATGGGGTGTTGTGTGTAGATTGCTGAGATGTTTTATGCTTATGTTTATGTTTATGCAAAATGTGAAAAAAGTCAAGGGATCGGAATAGTTTCCGAAGGCAAGTCTAGGTCCAAAAGTCTCCTTAACAGCTTCTACAGACTTCTAAGCGATAATAATACTGAACAATGAATCAAAAGGCCACCTGGACAATCTACCTTGACAATTACCTCTACTAACCCCGCGCACATTGACTCTGTACCGTACCCCCCTGTATATAGTCACCACATTGACTCTGTACCGGTACCTCCCGGTATATAGTCTCCACATTGTCTCTGTACCGGTACCCCCTGTATATAGCCTCCACATTGCCTCGGTACCGTACCCCCTGTATATAGCCTCCACATTGACTCTGTACCGGTACCCCCTGTATATAGCCTCCACATTGCCTCTGTACGGTACCCCCCTGTACATAGCCTCCACATTTACTCGGTACCGGTACCCATGTATATAGCCTCCACATTGACTCTGTACCGGTACACCCTGTATATAGCCTCCACATTGCCTCGGTACGGTACCCCCCTGTACATAGCCTCTACATTGCCTCGGTACGATAACCCCCTGTACATAGCCTCGGTACGGTACCCCCCTGTATATAGCCTCCACATTGACTCTGTACCGTAACACCCTGTATATAGCCTCCACATTGACTCAGTACCGGTACCCCCTGTATATAGCCTCCACATTGCCTCGGTACGGTACCCCCTGTATATAGCCTCCAAATTGACTCTGTACCGTAACACCCTGTATATAGCCTCCACATTGACTCAGTACCGGTACCCCCTGTATATAGCCTCCACATTGCCTCGGTACGGTACCCCCTGTATATAGCCTCCACATTGACTCTGTACCGGTACCCCCTGTATATAGCCTCCACATTGCCTCGGTACGGTACCCCCTGTATATAACCTCCACATTGACTCAGTACCGGTACCCCCTGTATATAGCCTCCACATTGCCTCGGTACGGTACCCCCTGTATATAGCCTCCACATTGACTCTGTACCGGTACCCCCTGTATATAGCCTCCACATTGACTCTGTACCGGTACCCCCTGTATATAGCCTCCACATTGACTCTGTACCGGTACCCCCTGTATATAGCCTCCACATTGACTCTGTACCGGTACCCCCTGTATATAGCCTCCACATTGCCTCGGTACGGTACCCCCTGTATATAGCCTCCACATTGACTCTGTACCGGTACCCCCTGTATATAGCCTCCACATTGACTCTGTACCGGTACCCCCTGTATATAGCCTCCACATTGACTCTGTACCGGTACCCCCTGTACATAGCCTTGTTTTTGTTATTTTATCATGTACCTTTTTATTAAATATTTTTCAATTCAGTTTATTGAGTAAATATTTTCTTAACTACATTGTTGGTTATTAAAGACAATATTTTTCATTCATACACTGAACAAAAATATGTTAATTCAACATTTAACGCAATATTTTTACTGAATTAAAATTCATATAAAGAAAATCAGTCAATTGAAATAAATTCATTAGGCCCTAATCTATGGATCAGAAAACCAGTCAGTACCTGGTGTGACCACCATTTGCCTCATGCAGTGCGACACATCTCCTTCGCATAGAGTTGATCAGGCTGTTGATTGTGGCCTGTTGAATGTTGTCCCCACTCCTCTTCAATGGCTGTTCAAAGTTGCTGGATATTGGCGGGAACTGGTACACACTGTTGTACAAGTCGATCCAGAGCATCCCGAACATGCTCAATGGGTGACATGTCTGGTGAGATTACATGCTATGGAAGAACTGGGACATTTTCAGCTTCAAGGAATTGTGTACAGATATTGTGGCATGGGGCCATGCATTATCGTGCCGAAACATGAGATGATGGTGGGCGGATGAATGGCGGATGAACGGCATGACAATGGGCCTCAGGATCTTGTCACGGTATCTCTGTCCATTCAAATTGTTTGTCATTGCTTATGACTGCCCTTACCATAGCCCCTCGGCCATTATGGGGAACTCTGTTCACAATGTTGAAATAGGCAAACCGCTCAGCCACCACTACACCATACATGCTGTCTTCCATCTGCTCGGTACAGTTGAATTCGGTATTCATCCGTGAACAACACACTTCTCCAGTGTTCAAGTGGCCATCGGAGTTGGGCATTTGTCCACTGAAGTCGGTTACAATGCCAAACTGCAGTCAGGCCAAGACGAATGAGGTGAGCACGATGAGCATGCAGATGAGCTTCCCTGAGATGTCTGACGGTTTTTGCAAAAATGATTTGGTTGTGTAAACACCCACAATTTCATCATCTCTCCAGGTGGCTGGCCTCAGACGCATGTGAAGAAACTGGATCTGGAGGTCATGGTCTGCGGTAGTGAGGTTGGTTGGATGTACTTCCAAGTTCTCTAAAACAAGTTGGAGGCGGTCCCTCAAAATTCTATACATACGTGGCATTGTGTTGTGTGACACAACTGCATATTTTATAGTGGCCTTTTATTGTCCCCCAGCACAAGGTGCACCTGTGCAATGATCATGCTGTTTAATCAGCTTTTTTGATATTTCACACCTGTCAGGTGGATGGATTATCTTGGTGAAAGAGAAATGCTCACAAACAAGGATGTAAACACATTTGTGCACGAAGAAATTGAGAGAAATACACTTTTTATGCAAATATGGAACATTTCAGGGATCTATTATTTCAGCTCATGAAACCATGGGACCAACACTTTACATGTTACGTTGATATTTATTTTCAGTTTAGTACATAAATTACACTGAACAATAAGAACAACAAGATGTGGTTATATTGTATTCATGCAAAACTCATCTGAAATACCATATATGGACAAATAATATATTCAAAGTATATGTAGTATAATACATTGCAGAACAACACAATATAACCAGGAAGGAAAACATCTTAATTAAGTGTAAAACTGCAGTATTTACATATAGTGGATTTATGTCCTATACCAGATCACCATGACGACTTGTTTTAACTACGAACCACAACTTTGTAATTAACTTCATCACATCAATATCTCAAAATGTGCCATTCATACATAAATTATACTGTTATTTGGTAAAA
Organism: Oncorhynchus masou masou; assembly: GCF_036934945.1. Lineage (NCBI taxonomy): Eukaryota > Metazoa > Chordata > Actinopteri > Salmoniformes > Salmonidae > Oncorhynchus > Oncorhynchus masou. The sequence continues at coordinate 89,135,722 of NC_088243.1, forward strand.
AAAACAAATAAATGTACTTGTTTTTGCAAGTAAAAAAAAAAAAGTATTCTCTATTTATTTTTGCAGTCAACATTAAAATATATTAAAGAAATTGTGCGTCATATTGTATACGTCACAGAGATGATATCGGACAATTAGTAAATGACCATAATAAGAAGGTTTTAATACAATTAACAGTATTAATGTATGTCTGAATGCACATAGTACAGGCTAACACTAGAGTGTCAGGTAGAGTGAGAAAACAAACACAAGCTGTGAATAGGAACAAGTTAACGTGTGTTTTAAGTAGTGCTTGTTGTTTGAGTAGTTGGGGTCGGCAGGTCTTCCTAGTGGTTAGAACGTTTGTAACCGAAAAATTGCTGGATTGAATTGAATCCCCGACCTGACAACGTAAAAATCTGTCTTTATGCCCCTGAACGAGGCAGTTTAACCCACCATAAGTATTTGTTCTTAACTATCTTGTCTAGTTAAATAAAGGTTAAATAAAGGATAAATAAAAGAGTGTGTATAGAACAGTTCCTCATGATATGTTATGCTTCAAGGGCTATATTCATTCAATATACTTATATTATTTACTTCTACCGCTATTTCCTCTTTAAAATGTTGATGGTCTCAAATCAATACAAAATTATACTCCAGTTCTCATCAATTCATCTTCCATCTCCTCACTTAACAAGAGTCCCGATGGTTCTTGAAGAAAAAAAAATCTAGACTTTTTTTTTTTTTTTTTTTTAAATCAGTATGTGTGACGAACAAGAATCCTGCCATCTCCCTGGTGTGATGCAGTGGACTGAGAGGGCTCCTGAGCGACACAGCAGTCTAAGGCACGGCATCTCAGTACTCGAGGAGTCACTGCAGTCCCTGGTTCAATTTCAGGCTGTATCACAACTGGCTGTGATTGGGAGTCGCATTGGGTGGTGCACAAATTGGCCCAGCGTCGTCCGGGTTTGGACGTGGTAGGGCCGTCATTGTAAATAAGAATTTGTTCTTAACTGACTTGCCTGGTTAAATTCAAAACACCCTGTTGAACTGTCTGTTTGCTCCCTCCCACAATGACAACAGTATACTACAGTCTGCAAAAACACGACAGTAAATACTACAAACTGCAAAAACACTACATTAATTACTATAGTATATACTACAGTATTCATACATTAGTTAACTGTGAAGACTACAGTATACTACAGCAAATATTACAGTATACTACAGCAAATATTACAGTATACTACAGCAAATACTAAAGTATACTACAGCAAATACTAAAGTATACTACAGTATACACTGTAGTGTTTCCTCAAAAGTCCGTAAAAACACTGAAGTGAATACTACAATATTTATACTGTAGTATAATTCTTGTGGGGAGTGGTGGTCATTAAGCGTGTGCAGGGATGGACATTATGCTAGCCCAGTAGCCGAAGGCTAGTATTTTCAGACCAAGCTAGTAAAACAATCCTTAAATTTCATCCCAGAGAGAGAGAGAGAGAGAGAGAATGACATTTTGATCAGTTGACATTTGTATCAGAAGAATGATAGTGATGGTGGAGCTGTTGCAGTCCGATGAGTAAATCCATTCATCCATCCACTAACACATAATGCCACTTCTGTCCCCTGGAAAGATAAGTGTTTTTCAGCTACTTTGGCTTCAAGTAATTCATGAACCCGAAAAGTTTGTTGAAGATAGCAGAACGGTAACAGCTGACTTTTGGTAGTCTCATTGGGACAAAACGACAGCCCACCTATTCACACACACACAGTATATGAGTGGCAATATCTGTACTACTAGATGACTGTGTCTGTACTACTAGATGGCTGTGCTGCGATAGTTTGGGTCGGTGGACACACTGGAACCGTCTGGCTTGATCACAGTGGTCTTGGAGGAGTTCTGCTGCGAGCTCCTCAACCCCTTCCTGTGACAGAGACGCTCGCGGTAGTTCTGAGCGAAGATGAGCAGCATCAGAGGGTTGATGCAGCTGTGGGAGTAACTCAGACAGATCGTGATGTTGTAGACATACACAAAGGTGTTGGTTGGCCTGTTGTTGCTCAAGTTAATCACCTGGATCACGTGATATGGGCTCCAGCACACCAGGAAGAGAGCAATGACCATCACCACGGTCTTGGTGGCGCGCTTCGCCCAGACAGACTGTTTACGCTTGACTCGGCGGATGGATCTGAAGACGTGGTAGAGGGTGAGGGAGTAGAAGGTGGAGATGATGATGAGAGGGAAAATGAAGCCCAGGATGGACTGGTAGAGAGTGTACCAGTACATGTCCTCAGGCCCGTCCAGAAACATCATGCATATCTCCAGGTCGCTCTTCCTCACCACCATGGCGTAGATCATGACGGGCACGGTCAGCAGGAAGCTGCCGACCCACACCAGGATGTTGATAATGATGGTCCACTGGATGGTCCGCTTCTCTGAGGTGGGGTGGACGATGGCAATGTATCTATAAACAAAGAGACACATCAGTTAGGGACCAGGGGTTAGGTTATGTACCTGGGTTGTGCCCCAATTGCACCCCGCTCCCTATATAGTGTATGAATTTTGACCAGAGCCCATTCCTGTCACAGTGCACTACTTTGACCAAAAGTAATGTACTACAGTGCCTTGCAAAAGTATTCATTCCCCTTTGCGGTTTTCCTATTTTCTTGCATTACAACCTGTAATTTAAATTGATTTTTATTTGGATTTCATATTAATAGACCAATAAACCAAAATAGTCCAAATTGGTGAAGTGAAATGCAAAAATTTACTTGCTTAAATTTTTTTTTTTTAAATGGAAAAGTGATGAGTGCATATGTATTCACCCACTCTGCTATGAAGCCCCTAAATAAGATCTGGTGCAACCAATTACCTTCAGAAGTCATGTAATTAGTTAGATTGTACACAGGTGGACTTTATTTAAGTGTCACATGATCTCAGTATCTCAGCAAGCAAGGTGCACCATGAAGCCCAAGGAGCTCTCCAAACAGGTCAGGGACAAAGTTTTTGGGTTATAAAAAAATATCAGAAACTTTGAACATCCCACGGAGCCCCATTAAATCCATTATTAAAAAATAGAAAAAAATATGGCACCAAAATAATCCTGCCAACCGGCCGCCCATCAAATCTCACGGACCAGGCAAGGAGGGTATTAATCAGAGGCAACAAAGAGACCAAAGATAACCCTGAAGTAGCTGCAAAGCTCCACAGTGGAGATTGGAGTATCTGTCCATAGGACCACTTTAAGCCACACACTCCACAGAGCTGGGCTTTACGGAAGAGTGGCCAGAAAAAAAGCCATTGCTTAAAGAAAAAAATAAGCAAAAACGTTTGGTGTTCACCAAAAGGCACGTGGGAGACGCCCCAAATATATGGAAGAAGGTACTCTGGTCAGATGAGACTAATATTGAGCTTTTTGGTCATCAAGGAATATGCTATGTCTGGCGCAAAACCAACACCTCTCACCACCCGAGAACACCATCCCCACAGTGAAGCATGGTGATGGCAGCATGAAACCTGTTTCAGTCTTCGAGAGATTTAAGACTGGGACGGAGGTTCACCTTCCAGCAGGAGAATGACCCTAAGCATGCTGCAAAAGTTACACTTGAGTGGTTTATAGGGAAACATTTACAGTCATACAAAACATAAATTTCTGAGCACCCCCCAGACGTATGGTAGGGTCTAGTTACTGCAGACAGTAAAGGACAATATTGAGGTTGGTTGGAGAGGACAGGTGAGTGTACACTATGACCATCTAGCATGTTCGAGACACGTCAGGGACACTGCCTCTTGACACACTGTCCGCTTAACCTGGAAGTCACCCGCACCAATATGTCAGAGGTAACACTGTACGCCCGAAGGCAGCGTTCATATACCCGGCCGCCACAAGGAATCGCAAGAGTGTGATGGAACAAGGACATCACAGCCGACCAAAACCTCCCCTAATCCGGGCGACACTGGGACAATTGTGCACCACCTCATGGTTCTCCCGGTCAGTGCCTTAGACCGCTACGCCACGCGGGAGGTCACACTTATTCTAAGGTTAGGAAAGCATTACTGCATTCAGGCTGTGTAGAAAACAGATGATTGATTTCAGGGATTTGACTGTGTTGTAAAAAAGATACTGTAGATGTACTCGAGTTCATGTCTATGTGCAGACAGATGTACATATTATGGGTGGTCATGTGTTTTGGCGCGCGTGTGTGTGCGCGTTTATGCACAATGTGATACTGAGTGAGATTTCATTTGGTATTTGCCATAGTGTTCATTGTGATGTTCCATTCTTAGTACGACGTGTCTGCGATGTCTGAACGTGTAACGACAGAACGGAGATTTGGAATCAGTCAAAGCAAGTCATAGTGCTGCCGCTCCATGAACGTGAAAGTCTAGAGGCGAAGGGATGGAGACAGAGAGACAGTGTCTCCCAAAATAGCACAAATATCTCTACACCGATCTTTCAGGAGACTCCAACGTGAGGAGTTTGTCTTTTTGTTTTCTTCAGTAACAACCATCACTTTTTACCCAGTCCAGAGTCTAGTCCAGACAGAGGCATGTGAATGTCATGTGAATACACAGACAGGAGAAACACCATAAATAAATTGTACTTGTCATCCCAAGAAAAGCGAACGGTAATTAGTTAACCTGGAATAGAAGGATTTTGTGTTTGAATACCGCCTATTCATGCAGTTTGTTTTTCTCTTCTTCCTGAGAGCAATCGGGACTCTAATCATGATGTTACATTAAATAAATCTAATAATGTCATGACTGAATCAGTAAGGTAAGAGCATTGGCTTCGTTCTAAAAGTATTTATTCTATATATAGCGAATTTTTCAACAGAGTCCTATACTGCCCTATCAAGCAAAAAAAAATAAGTAGTCACTGCTCATTTGGTCGAAAATGTGTTAATATCATTTTTTTTGCTACAATCAATACATGCTTAATCACGTGGACAAGTATCCCGCCTCTATTGTATTGTGTTCAGGAGAAAATGGGGGTCATGTGTAGCAGTAACTACATAAAGTTACTGTGAAAACCAAGGTAAATAAAAGCCATTTTTCTCAATTCCACGCTATGAGCAGATACTGCCTTTTTTTAAATGTTTCTTGGCAGGGCAGTATATGCCCTGGTCAACAGTAGTGTACTATTAAGGGAATAGGGTGCCATTTGGAATGCACCACATGACACTGGCATATGCCCAAGGTCATGGGGTTCAATTCCTTCCAGGATCACATACACATACTAAGTGAATGAATGCACTCACTGTACTATAGGTCGCTTTGGATGAAAACATCTGCAAAGTGGCATACCGTATACTATTATAATATAATAACATTTTAGGAATAATTGATCTGGGAGCTGGAAAAGTCACATACAGTGGGAAAATACTTATTTTACACCATCATTTGCAAATAAATTCATTAAATATCCTACAATGTGATTTTCTGGATTTATTTTTCTCATTTTGTCTGTCATAGTTGAAGTGTACCTATGATGAAAATTACAGGCCTCTCTCATTTTTTTAAGTGGGAGAACTTGCACAATTGGTGGCTGACTAAATACTTTTTTGCCCCACTGTACAAGCTGTCATGAACACGTAAAATAAAGTTAGACTGATGACCTGCGTACTGCTTGATGTACAACGCGAAATCACCACGGGTACGTCCCAAATAGGCCCCTATTCCCTAAATAGTGCACCATATTTTACCAGAGTCCTATGAGCCCTTGTCAAACGTAATGCACTACATATGAAAAAAAGGGGTACATTTGGGATGTGTTGAATCCTAAAATAAACGATCAGAGATACAGATTGTTGAAAACATTTTTTACTGCTGATGTTAAATCAAATCAAAGTTAAGTCTATAGCCATCTTCTGTACCATGCTGCCGTACTTAACCAGCGTGTGTCATATGTCTATGAACGAAGGAACATAACCCTACAGCCATGTGACATCAAATAACTGAAAAGGAGGAATTTGCTCTGCACTGGTTAAATCTCTCATGATACTGAATACATCCAAGGCTGGCCAAGGGATGGAGATATTACTGTAGAGGTGTATACATATGACCACATAGATAATACTGTAGAGGTGTCTACATATGACCACATAGATAATACTGTAGAGATGTCAACATATGACCACAGAGATTTTACTGTAGAGATGTCTTCATGACCATGGAGATATTACTGTAGAGATGTCTTCATGACCATAGAAATATTACTGTAGAGATGTCTTCATGACCATAGAGATATTACTGTAGAGATGTCTTCATATGAACCATAGAGATATTACTGTAGAGATGTCTTCATGACCATAGAGATATTACTGTAGAGATGTCTTCATGACCATAGAGATATTACTGTAGAGATGTCTTCATGACCATAGAGATATTACTGTAGAGATGTCTTCATGACCATGGAGATATTACTGTAGAGATGTCTTCATGACCATAGAGATATTACTGTAGAGATGTCTTCATGACCATAGAGATATTACTGTAGAGATGTCTTCATGACCATGGAGAGATTACTGTAGCAATGTCTTCATATGGACCAAGGAGATATTACTGTAGAGATGTCTTCATTACCATAGAGATATTACTGTAGAGATGTCTTCATATGGACAAAGGAGATATTACTGTAGAGATGTCTACATATGGACGAAGGGGATATTACTGTAGAGATGTCTTCATGACCATAGAGATATTACTGTAGAGATGTCTTCATGACCATAGAGATATTACTGTAGAGATGTCTTCATGACCATAGAGATATTACTGTAGCAATGTCTTCATATGGACCAAGGAGATATTACTGTAGAGATGTCTTCATTACCATAGAGATATTACTGTAGAGATGTCTTCATATGGACAAAGGAGATATTACTGTAGAGATGTCTACATATGGACGAAGGGGATATTACTGTAGAGATGTCTTCATGACCATAGAGATATTACTGTAGAGATGTCTTCATGACCATAGAGATATTACTGTAGAGATGTCTTCATGACCATAGAAATATTACTGTAGAGATGTCTTCATGACCATAGAGATATTACTGTAGCAATGTCTTCATATGGACCAAGGAGATATTACTGTAGAGATGTCTTCATTACCATAGAGATATTACTGTAGAGATGTCTTCATATGGACAAAGGAGATATTACTGTAGAGATGTCTACATATGGACGAAGGGGATATTACTGTAGAGATGTCTTCATGACCATAGAGATATTACTGTAGAGATGTCTTCATGACCATAGAGATATTACTGTAGAGATGTCTTCATGACCATAGAAATATTACTGTAGAGATGTCTTCATGACCATAGAGATATTACTGTAGAGATGTCTTCATGACCATAGAGCTATTACTGTAGAGATGTCTTCATGACCATAGAGATATTACTGTAGAGATGTCTTCATGACCATAGAGATATTACTGTAGAGATGTCTTCATGACCATAGAGATATTACTGTAGAGATGTCTTCATATGAACCACAGAGATATTACTGTAGAGATGTCTTCATGACCATAGAGATATTACTGTAGAGATGTCTTCATGACCATAGAGATATTACTGTAGAGATGTCTTCATGACCATAGAAATATTACTGTAGAGATGTCTTCATGACCATAGAGATATTACTGTAGAGATGTCTTCATGACTATAGAGATATTACTGTAGAGATGTCTTCATGACCATAGAGATATTACTGTAGAGATGTCTTCATGATCATAGAGATATTACTGTAGAGATGTCTTCATGACCATAGAGATATTACTGTAGAGATGTCTTCATGACCATAGAAATATTACTGTAGAGATGTCTTCATGACCATAGAGATATTACTGTAGAGATGTCTTCATGACCATAGAGATATTACTGTAGAGATGTCTTCATGACCATAGAGATATTACTGTAGAGATGTCTTCATGACCATAGAGATATTACTGTAGAGATGTCTTCATGACCATAGAGATATTACTGTAGAGATGTCTTCATATGAACCACAGAGATATTACTGTAGAGATGTCTTCATGACCACAGAGATATTACTGTAGAGATGTCTTCATGACCATAGAGATATTACTGTAGAGATGTCTTCATGACCATAGTGATATTACTGTGGAAATAAGAGACCTTAAAGACACCAGGAAATCACCTCCAATTCATTCTTATTTTGGAAGTCTGTTCTCAAGGTTTCCCACACATATACATTACATTTGGAAAGTATTCAGACCCCTTGACTTTTTCCACATTTTGTACGTTACAGTATTATTCTAAAATGTATTAAATCGTTGTTTTTTTTTACTCATCAATCTACACACAATACCCTATAGTGACAAAGCATGTATTAAAAATTAAAAACGGAAATATCACAAGTATTCAGACCCTTTCCTCGGTACTTTGTTGAGGCCCCTTTGGAAGCGATGCAGACTCAAGTCTTCTTGGGTATGACGCTACACTCTTGGCACGCCTGTATTTGGGGAGTTTCTCCCATTCTTCTCTTATTAAGCTCTGTCAGGTTGGATGGGAGCGTCACTGCACAGCTATTTTCAGGTCTCTCCAGAGATGTTAGATTGGGTTCAAGTCCGGGCTCTGGCTGGGCAACTCAAGGACATTCAGAGGCTTGTTCCGAAGCCACCCCTGCGTTGTCTTGGCTGTGTGCTTAAGGTTGTTGTCCTGTTTGAAGGTGAACCTTCACCCCAGACTGAGGTCCTGGGCACTCTGGAGCAGGTTTTCATCAAGTATCTCTCTATAATTTGCTCCGTTGATCTTTCCCTTGATACTGACTAGTCTCCCAGTCCCTGCCACTGAAAAACATCTCCACGGCATGATGCTGCCACCACCATGCTTTACCATAGGGATGGTGCCAGGTTTCCTCCAGACGTGACACTTGGCATTCAGGCCAAATAATCTTGTTTCTCATGGTCTGAGAGTCCTTTAGGTTCTTTTTAGCAAACTCCAAGTGGGCTGTCATGTGCCTTTTACTGATGAGTGGCTTCCGTCTGGCCACTCTAACATAAAGGCCTCATTGCTGGAGTGCTGCAGTGATGGTTGTCTTTCTGGAAGTTTCTCCCATCTCCACAGAGGAACTCTGGAGCTTTCTGTCAGAGTGACCATCAGGTTCTTGGTCGCCAGCAATAGGAAGAGTCTTGATGGTTCCAAACTTCTTCCATTTAAGAATGACGGAGGCCACTGTGTTATTGGGGGCCTTCAATGCTGCAGACATTATTTGGTACCATACCCCAGATCTGTGTCTCGACACAATCCTGTCTCAGAGCTCTACGGCACCGGAAGGGATGGCTGACATTTTACAGGCTCCTAACTAACTGTGCTAATTTGTGCATTTTGTTTCTTATTGTTGGTAACTTATTTTTGAACTTATTTGTTTACATAATGTTGCTGCTACCGTCTCTTATGACCTGGAAATAACTTCTGGATGTCAGAACAGCGATTACTCTCCTCCAGCTGGAAGAAGATTTTTTTCTTTAACGAGTTTGACGCGAAGGATATACTGCTTTCCCTGGAACGGGCCCAAATTCCCATAATTTGCGTGAAGAAAGACGGAGAAAAAGGGGACAGAGGTCAGGCTGCTTCTGAGAATTTGTAGGCGAGTGAGTAAACCCCCACTGCCATCCATTCTATTGGCCAACGTGCAATCATTGGAAAAAATAAAATGAATGATTATCCTACCAACGGGACATTAAAACTTGGAATATCTTATGTTTCAACTAGTCGTGGCTGAATGACGACAAGGATGATATAGAGATGTAGGGATTTTTCGTCAGGACAGAGAAGCTAAGTCTGGTAAGACGAGAGGTGGTGGTGCGTGTCTATTTGTCAATAACTGTTGCGTGATGTCTAATATTAATGGAAGCCGTACAAATATAATCCAGGTAACAACATGTGGAGAAAGGGATCTGGAATACCCTCAGGTCTCTGAATACTTTCAGGGGTCTGAATACTTTCAGGTCTCTGAATACCTTCAGGGGTCTCTGAATGCCTTCAGGTCTCTGAATACTTTCAGGGGTCTCTGAATACCTTCAGGGGTCTCTGAATGCCTTCAGGTCTCTGAATACCTTCAGGGATCTGGAATACCTTCAGGTCTCTGAATACTTTCAGGGATCTGAATACCTTCAGGTCTCTGAAACATTTCAGGGGTCTGAATACTTTCAGGGATCTGAATACCTTCAGGTCTCTGAAACATTTCAGGGGTCTGAATACTTTCAGGTCTCTGAATACTTTCAGGGGTCTGAATACTTTCAGGTCTCTGAATACTTTCAGGGATCTGAATACCTTCAGGTCTCTGAAACATTTCAGGGGTCTGAATACTTTCAGGTCTCTGAATACTTTCAGGTCTCTGAATACTTTCAGGGACCTGGAATACCTTCAGGTCTCTGAATACTTTCAGGGGTCTCTGAATACTTTCAGGGGTCTGAATACTTTCAGGGGTCTGAATACTTTCAGGGGTCTGAATACTTTCAGGGGTCTCTGAATACTTTCAGGGGTCTCTGAATACTTTCAGGGGTCTGAATACTTTCAGGGGTCTGAATACTTTCAGGGGTCTGAATACTTTCAGGGGTCTGAATACTTTCAGGGGTCTCTGAATACTTTCAGGGGTCTCTGAATACTTTCAGGGGTCTGAATACTTTCAGGGGTCTGAATACTTTCAGGGGTCTCTGAATACTTTCAGGGGTCTCTGAATACTTTCAGGGGTCTCTGAATACTTTCAGGGGTCTCTGAATACTTTCAGGGGTCTGAATACCTTCAGGTCTCTGAATACTTTCAGGGGTCTGAATACTTTCAGGGGTCTGAATACCTTTAGGGGTCTGAATATTTTCAGGGGTCTGAATACTTTCAGGTCTCTGAATACCTGCAGGGGTCTGAATACCTTCAGGGGTCTGAATACGTTCAGGGGTCTGAATACTTTCAGGCAGTCCTCATGCCTCCTTGCTGCATGCCTAAGACACGTTTATGCAGATGAGCAGGGACCCTGGGCATTTTTCTTTTGGTGTTTTTCAGAGTAGAAATGCCTCTTTAGTGTCCTAAGTTTTCATAACTGGGACTTTAGTTGCCTACCGTCTAAGCTGTTAGTGTCTTAACGACTGTACGAATTATCTTTGAAAGACTGGGTCCTGAAATAGGGACATTTCTTTTGTTGCTGAATATAGAATAATAGTGAAGACATAAAAACTGTGAAATAACACATTTGGAATGATGTAGTAAACAAATACGTTTTAAACAAATCAAAATATATTTTAGATTTTAGATTCTTCAATGTAAACACCCTTTGCCTTGATGACTGCTTTGAACACTCTTGGCATTCTCTCAACCAGCTTCATGAGGAATGCTTTTCCGACAGACTTGAAGGAGTTCCCACATATGCTGAGCACCTAGCTGCTTTTCCTTCACTCTGCTGTCCAACTCATGACAAACCATCTCAAACGTGTTGAGGTCAGGTGATTGTGTATTACCAGGTCATCTGACGCAGCACTCCATCACTCTCCTTCTTGGTCAAATAGCCCTTACACTGGATGTGTGTTTTGGGTCATTGTCCTGTTGAAAACCAAATGATAGTCCCACTACGCCCAAAACCAGATGGGATGGTGTATCGGTGCAGAATGATGTATTAGCCATGCTGGTAAAGTGTGCCTTGAATTCTAAATAAATCACGGACAGTGTCAGCAGCAAAGCATCCTAACTCCATCAGTGGTTTCTTTGCAGCAATTTGATCATAAAGGCCCAATTCATGCAGTCTCCTCTGAACATGTTAAGATGTGTCTGTTACTTGAAATCTGTGAAGCATTTATTTGGACTGCAATCTGAGGTGCAGTTAACTCTAATCAACTTATCGTCTGCAGCGAAGGTAACTTTGGGTCTTCCTTTCCTGTGGCGGTCCTCATGAGAGCCAGTTTATTAGAGTTGACTCTGGGTCTTCCTTTCCTGTGGCGGTCCTCATGAGAGCCAGTTTCATCATAGTAATGGCTTTTGCGACTGCACTTGAATAAACGTTCAAGGTTCTTGAAATGTTTCACATTGACTGACCTTCAAATCTTAAAGTAATGATGGACTGTCATTTCTCTGAGCTGTTCTTGACATAATATGCACTTGGTCTTTTACCAAATAGGGCTATCTTCTGTATAGCACCCCAACCTTGTCACAACACAACTGATTGGCTAAAACACATTAAAGAAGGAAAGAAATTCCACAAATGAACTTTTAACAAGGCAAACGTGTGAAATGAAATGCATTCCAGGTGACTACCTCATGAAGCTTGTTGAGAAAATCTAAAAAATGCAATATATTTTGATTTGTTAAACACTTTTTTGGTTACTACACCGAAAACACACCGCCAGGCTGTGTAAGGGCTATTTGACCAAGGAGAGTGATGGAGCTGCATTAGATGTCCTGGCCTCCACAATCACCCGGCCTCAACCCAATTGAGATGGTTTGGGAAAAGCAGCCAACAAGTGCTCAGCATATGTGGGAATTCTTTCAAGTCTGCTGGAAAAGCATTCCTCGTGAAGCTGGTTAAGACAATTTCAAGAGTGTGCAAAGCTGCCATCAAGGCAAAGGGTGATACATTTTTTAAACTTCGTTTCTATTGAACACAAATAAAGGACACATTAAAAAATTAATTAATTATATGAAAAGTGCCTTGGTCCTCCTTTCTTTTTGCAGGTAAAATATATAAAATATATTTTGAGTTGTTTAACACTTTGGTTACTACATGATTCCATATGTGTTATTTTATAGTTTTGATGTTTTCACTATTATTCTATAATGTAGAATAAAAATAAAAAATAAAATAAAGAAAAACTCTGGAATGAGTAAGTGTGTTCACACTTTTGTCTGGTTCTGTAGGTTTGAAAATTATTATGTTTTGGTCAAATGTTATATGTGTTTGCACTTCTTGCGGTCAATCTGCAGTCTACAAATTAATTTGTAATAATGCTCCGGTCCCGACCATCCGCTCACTAGATCCCTGCTCTTGGGCTGCGTAACAGTAATGTCTCCTTCTTAATTACCTATAGGTTCTAACTATGTTATAATCATATCCTACACCAGGTTATATCTACCTGAATACATAAAGGTAATAGAGGAGGAAGACCTAATTGATGCTTTGTCATGTTCAAACTGACACCTGTTGAATTTGGAGAGGTGGAGACGTACCTGTCAATACACAACACCGTTACAATCCCCACCGTAGTGAACTGGTTGCTAACATCCACCACCACGACAGCTTTGCACATGAAGTTCCCGAACACCCACTGTCTGTCCCGGACCAGCTGGTGAATGTTGAAAGGCATCACCAGCAAGAAGAGCATATCTGCGACGGCCAAGTTCAGCACGTAGATGTCCGAGACCATCTTCTTCTTGCATGTCGCCACTGCGTAAATCACCAAACCGTTGGCGATCACTCCTATTGTACACAGGATGCCGTATATGGACGGGAATATGTGCATAAAAGTCGCCAAGTCGATGAAGCTGGGTGAGGACTGAGTCGTGTTCACACATGACGAGTTGTTGGTGAAGTTACTTACTTCTTTGTAATTACAAAATATGTCCGAGCGATTCATAATCATCTTCAGATCTTCAGATATTTGCCGACCTGGTCTTGATTGATAACGCGCGGATCAGTATTATGCTATAGATAAGCACCAACACTGTCAAGCCGAAAAGTCATACTGTACTAGCTTCTATCCAAATATCTAGAGGTACAACTTGGGCACCTATTCTGGGTAAACCGCAGCGCGCGTATCCTTTGGTTGATGCACTTCTTTAACTTGTAATGAACTGCAGCTCAATTAAAGTATGTGTTTCGATGAGATTCTGCTGAAGGATCGATCTATCTCACCAAACTTGGGAACAAGCTGATGCCACTTGGAGAACACATTATTTACTCAGGACTGGACCTCCCCGTTCGTCTCCTTTGCGCTCTCTCCCTACCCAATAGCGCACCTCATATTCGCTGACTCAGTGAACGATAAGATAAATCCGATTCTCGTCTCCTCCATTCAAAAGATCCCTCGCTTGTTCATTTAACACGTCATTAAACATAAATCAAGTTTAGAGAAAACTGATTGAGAGATAAGTGAGTAAATCATACGAAAAAAAAATGTTGATCTGTTTATTGCTCTGAAAAACATCTCATCCATGCACCCTGATGCGCATGTCAGAAGTAAATTGACTTGTGTCACGATGTTCTGATTAAATGTCGCTTCATTCAGATGGACAACATCAATGACATACTGTTGTTTCCTAATAGTATGTAGGCCTTCTATATGTCAATCACAGAATCACACAGATTGTTTCAAATATACAGCAAACGATTCAAGGAAGAATCATTAAACAATCATACATTATTTTAGTCAACAGATCCTTTAGTTATAAATGACTCAGATCCTTTAGTTATAAATGAAAAATATCCTTTCAGTGGAGACTCCTTGGCAGAGGCAGGGGAGGAATTTCATACAAATACATTTTTAAAACATTTATAAAGTTTTCCTTTTAGATTATTAAACTATCATAAATATTAACACGTCACCAAATAATTTATTGAAACACAATATGTTTTATTTATATTATATATTTTGCAGTTAAGGTTTGCAGTAGCCTTGACAGCCCTCTATAGGGTAGCGCCACGGTGTAGCCAGAGGACAGCAAGCTTCCGTCCTCCTCTGTGTACATTGATTTCAATACAAAACATAGGAGGCTCATGGTTCTCACCCCCCTTCCGCAGACTTACACAGTAAACATCACTGCTCTAGACGAGATCTGCATGCAGGAATGGGCCAAAATACCAGCAACCGTGTGTGAAAACCTTGTGAAGACTTACAGAAAACGTTTGACCTCTGTCATGGCCAACAAAGGGTATATAACAAAGTATTGAGAGACTTTTGTTATTGACCAAATACTTATTTTCCACCATAATTTGCAAAAAAAATTATTTTTTTAAATCCTACAATGTGATTTTCTGGATTTTCTTTCTCATTTTGTCTGTCATAGTTGAAGTGTACCTATGATGAAAATTACAGGCCTCTCTCGTCTTTTTAAGTGGGAGAACTTGCACAATTGGTGGCTGACTTTTTTGCCCCACTATATATATATACACTGCTCCAAAAAATAAAGGGAACACTTAAACAACACAATCTAACTCCAAGTCAATCACACTTCTGTGAAATCAAACTGTCCACTAAGGAAGCAACGCTGATTGACAATACATTTCACATGCTGTTATGCAAATGGTATAGACAACAGGTGGAAATTATAGGCAATTAGAGAGAGAGAGAGAGAGAGAGAGAGAGAGAGAGAGAGAGAGAGAGAGAGAGAGAGAGAGAGAGACACAGACACAGAGAGACACAGAGAGAGAGAGAGAGAGAGAGAGAGAGAGAGAGAGAGAGAGAGAGAGAGAAAACAAGTTCACTAAACAGTAGACATTGCTGTCTTACTCACGGCTGATAACATCTCATGCTTAGGTTGTCATATGATGTCTCCGTCTCACTCTCTCTCCCAATCTCCCTCCCTCTCTCTGTCACACACACGCGCACTCACTCACACACACACACACACACGTTTGAACATGTAAGTCACGCAGCCCCCCCCAAACAATTGCTCTAGGCCTGAACTTTCCCCAAGTCTATTGCTGGCCTCATCTCTACCCTAACGTTGATGTTCAGTTTCGTAGAGAAACATTATGGATATTGTCCTTGAGTTTAAAACATGTGATTAATATCGGATGGAGATGTTTTGAGAGGCAATTGGTAGTGTTATTGAAGCGGCAGTGAAGCACCAAATACAGACGTAGGATCTTCATTTGATCATTATTTTGTTGCTGAGAATGTCCCTCCACAACAGGAAATGCAAATTTCTGGTGTATTTGATTTTCTTAAATTATTCAATAATTTGTCATTTCCACTTTCAAATTTTAGACTTGATTTGCACTAATGAAAAATGTATCAACCCCAACAAAAATGTCCATGAATTATAATCCACATCATAATTGAAATGTCCTGTTGCTGCAGGATTATTTTCCTGCTGTAGCAAACTGGCTCAAATTAAGATCCAGCATCTGTAAATTCTTTATAAACCTTAATTATTCCTATTTTTAAATGTATGTAGTTCTGTTCTTGGCTATTCATGTTCTGTGTTATGTCATGTTTCAGTGTTTTGTGTGGACCACGGGGAGAGCAGCTGCTGCTTTCACAACAGCTAATGGGGATCCTAATATATACATAATGCTGTAACCTTGAATATCCCAATGCCCTAGGGCAGTGATTGGGGACACTGCCCTGTGTAAGGGTACCGTCTTTCAGATGGGACGTTAAATGGGTGTCCTGACTCTCTGTGGTCACTAAAGATCTCATGGCACTTATCGTAAGAGTAGGGGTGTTAACCCCGGTGTCCTGGCTAAATTCCCAATCTGGCCCTCAAACCATCATGGTCACCTAATAATCCCCAGTTTACAATTGGCTCATTCATCCCCTTGATCTCCCCTGTAACTATTCCCCAGGTTGTTGCTGCAAATGAGAATGTGTTCTCAGTCAACTTACCTGGTAAAATAACAGATAAATAAAATAAAAAATAATAAAAAACCTAATGCTAGAGTCCATAGTTTTGTTGGAAAGTCTGCTTGTGGCAACAATAATGATGTCAAACAAAAACACACAAAGATATCCTTTTATAAATAATTTGACTTGGCATCTCGGATCTCAAATGGATGTCATAGTGTTGTGATAAGATAAGCAGTACAACATCAGTGTCACGGCAGGCTGAAGGACTCGACCAAGGTGCAGCATGGTAAGCGTACATTTTCTTTTTACTAAAAATGACGCAGACAAAACAAAGCACAAAACCAACCCCGTGAAGCTTTGGGCTATGTGCCCTGAACAAAGTCAACGTTAACTCCCCACAAAACAGGTGGGGGGGGGGTACCTAAGTATGGTTCTCAATCAGAGACAACGATAGACAGCTGTCCCTGATTGAGAACCATACCAGGCCAAGACATAGAAATACAAAACATAGAAAAAAGGTAATGGAATGCCCACCCTAGTCACACCCTGGCCTAACCAAAATAGAGAATAAAAAGCCTCTCTATGGCCAGGGCATGACAATCAGATAGATCTGGTACGTTCTATATTACAGTAAAGGACTCCAGATAGATAGATATGGAATATTCTATATTACAATAAAGGACTCTAGATAGATAGATAGTATAGATAGATAGTTAGATAGATAGATAGATAGATCTGGGACATTCTATATTACAATAAAGGACTCTAGATAGATAGATATGGAACGTTCTATATGATTGGTTGAAATCGCATTCCAGTGTCTATTCCACAAGTTACAAATACATTGATGACGTTGAAATGCCTATTTACTCTGTTCCATCTGACTGCGCGCCATCCACTGTCTCACCAGCCCAGCCAGGAAGTAATGAACTTGATCTCCACTATAAAAATGATCTAGATAGTTTCACCTGTCTTGTGATTGTTCCCATTATCACATGTGCATTTGAACCTGTGTTTTCTATTCATCTGTTGCCAGTTAGTCTTGTGTCGTCAAGCCTACCAGCGTGTTTTATACCCTATTCCTGTTCACTCTAGTCCCTGTTTTCTACTTCTTCCGGTTTTGACCATTCTGCCTGTCCTGACGCCGCGCCTGCTTGCCGAGCCTGCCTGCCGTTCGGTAGCTTTCTGACTCTGCCCTGAATTACTGACCTCTGCCTGCCCTGACCCTGAGCCTGAGCCTGCCTGCCTGCCATTCTGAACCTTTCTGACTCTGTCCTGGATTACTGACCTCTGCCTGCCCTGACCCCGAGCCTGCCTGCCTGCCTGCCATTCTGAACCTTTCTGACTCTGTCCTGGATTACTGACCTCTGCCTGCCCTGACCCCGAGCCTGCCTGCCATTCTGAACCTTTCTGACTCTGTCCTGGATTACTGACCTCTGCCTGCCCTGACCCAGAGCCTGCCTGCCTGCCATTCTGAACCTTTCTGACTCTGTACTGGATTACTGACCTCTGCCTGCCCTGACCCTGAGCCTGCCTGCCATTCTGAACCTTTCTGACTCTGTACTGGATTACTGACCTCTGCCTGCCCTGACCCCGAGCCTGCCTGCCTGCCTGCCATTCTGAACCTTTCTGACTCTGCCCTGTAGGCCTACCTGGTTGGCCTACCTGTTTGACAGATTCAATTAGGCTGCTGTTATATCCATAGATTTGTCTGTCAAATCCTCCACCCACCATGCACTCTTTAAATAACCTACCTCTATGTCAGTGAAGGGCTGTTAAACCAACTTCACACAGGATACTGTTTGGCCGTAGCCCACGGCAAGTAAATGAAGGACTGTCACGCCTTGGTCTTAGTATTTTGTGTTTTAGTTAATTAGTTGGTCAGGCCAGGGTGTGACATGGGTTTATGTTGTTGTGTTGTCGTATTGGGGTTTTTGTAGGCATTGGGATTGTGGTTGATTAGGGGTGTGTTTAGTTTAGGTTTGGCTGCCTGAGGCGGTTCTCAATCAGAGTCAGGTGATTCTCGTTGTCTCTGATGGGGAACCGTATTTAGGTAGCCTGGGTTTCACGGTGTATTTCGCGGGTGATTGTTCCTGTCTCTGTGTAGTTTCACCAGATAGGCTGTACTCCGTTTTGTTGTTTTGTTGTTTTGTATTTTGTCTCAGTATTTTCATGTATTCGTCATTTGTTTCATTAAACAACATGAGTAACCAACACGCTGCATTTTGGTCCGACTCTCTTGCAACAAACGAAGAACGCCGTTACAAGGACACCCTGTAAAACAACCGTGACCTTCTCTTGTGAAGGCCAGACGCAAGAGAGAGAACAATGGCTAAACCTGGCCTTAACTTCCAATGCCCCACCCCCTCCACGCTACTCCGCCAACCACCAGGATGCCCGGCATCAGAACATTCCTAGCATCCCCGTGATTGGCAGATAGCAGGTTGATTGGCACGTCGGACCCCGCAAGCCCTGGGAACTGGTAAGTACAACACAACCCACTAATAGCCTAACACATAACACACAGCTGTCTGTGCGGGTCGCTACACAGCCCCCACCCCCCCCCCACCACAAAGTCCCTCGTTCCCGAGGGAACAAACAAAGTCTCTGGGGCGACCTGGAGGTCTCTTTTCCCTGCGTGGCCGTGATGGTCACAGAGTGTCCAGATATGAAACAGGGGGCTCCATTTGTGGCAGGGGCTAGCCCTGTGGGCTGTCTCCAGGAGGTCCTGGAGTCTCCGGGTATACTCCGCCCCCTGGGGAACATGAGGGCTATCCAGGAGCTGACCAAATGCCATTTCCGCAGAGCTGCGGACAGCGGAGCGGCATGCCGTGAGCACCATGGGAAAGTGCTTGTTCCAGTCACGCTGGTGTTTGGCAAGGACGATGGCCAGCTGCTGTCCAAGCTCTTAGTTGAAGCGCTCCACAAGGCCATCACTTTGAGGATGGAGAGGAGTAGTGCGGGACATACCCAGCCTCTCACACATGGTGGCGAACACACAGGACTCAACGTTTCTGCCTTGGGCGCTGTGGATGGACTCCGCAGCTCCAAACCTGCTGAACATCCTCGCTTGTCAGGACGTTGACGGTGGTCTCGGCTGGGTGGCTGGGTGGGTCTAGTGTAGCCTGCCTCCTGGTCAGGCAGAGCATAGGCCTCGGGACATTTTGTGAAATAGTCCGTGGCCGTGAGCACCGAGCAGTTTCCACTGTCTGTGGTGGGGAACGGCCCAACGACATCCACTCCCACCCTCTCCATGGGAGCCCCCACTGGGAACTGTTGGAGCTGAGCATGAGAGGCCTGGGGGGCCCTTTCTCGCTGTGCAGTTGTCACAGCGGTGACAAAAGTCCTCCACATCCCTCGTTGCTTCCCCGGACAAGCACAAGACAGGTGAAACAGATCAGGATGTGACAGAATCAACAAGATCCACAATATCTGCTGTTTTGGATAACATCGCTTCTTCGTTTATGTAATGGGCTGTAAGGCACACGTATCCTATCTTTAGAAAAGGATCAGTCCACATGTCAAGTGTAATTGCGCCATTGTATTTACCAAATTTCTCTCTCAACTCCAGTGCCAACTGCCAGCTGTTTTCGTTTGTTTGTTGGGCCTGATGCAGGACTGTAGTAGCGTGATAGGAGAGAGACTCTCGGACAGAAACATTCACACCTCCATTAATTCACAAAAGGGTAATATAAGAGCTCGGCTAGGTGTGACAAATCCCCCCCAATTTGTTTAGACTACTGATAGATGCTGCAGGTCAGTCAGAGATGAGTGATATTGTAAGGTGTAGCCTAAAGGACAAAAATGGGCAAACCAGCAATATATTCGATGCTTAATAAGACCTTTAAAATTGTATATTTCTATACTCAATATCACAGATCTGATTTTCCCTATAAAAAAAATGCATCAACCCCAACAAAATGTATTAATTCATTATAATCCACATAATAATTCATACAAAATTAGCTGTAGTGAGCGGAGAGAGATGCCGAAGACAACGAGACGGAATGTGTCTTTAACCCTGCATTATAGCGTAACTTATTTTGAACGAAAGCCAGAAATGAGCGAGTCACTCATCCCTCATGCTTCTGTTTTTGATTATGTTTCCCATTTAACTGTTTGTTTAATCTTCTACTGATTCTGAGATCACCAAGCCTCATGCAACCGCATCATTTCGGATAGAGCAATTTCACGAATCCGTCTTTTTTAAACTTTTGCTACGCTATTAAAGGCTTTTTCATCAAAACAGATTCTCTGGTATTACTTCTAATACTAATTCTTCTAATACTAATACGTAATATTGTAATCTAACCCGTTTGACACGCAACATATCCACAGATGATGTGATCTCCACTAGGCTACCTGCCTCCCCCTCTAACCACTAGGCCACCTGCCTCTCCCTCTAACCACTAGGCTACCTGCCTCCCCCTCTAACCACTAGGCTACCTGCCTCCCCCTCTAACCACTAGGCTACCTGCCTCCCCCTCTAACCACTAGGCTACCTGCCTCCCCCCTCTAACCACTAGGCTACCTGCCTCCCCCTCTAACCAATAGGCTACCTGCCTCCCCCTCTAACCACTAGGCCACCTGCCCCCCTCTAACCACTAGGCTACCTGCCTCCCCCTCTAACCACTAGGCTACCTGCCTCCCCTCTAACCACTAGGCTACCTGCCTCCCCCTCTAACCACTAGGCTACCTGCCTCCCCTCTAACCACTAGGCTACCTGCCTCCCCCTCTAACCACTAGGCTACTTGCCTCCCCTCTAACCACTAGGCTACCTGCCTCCCCCTCTAACCACTAGGCTACCTGCCTCCCCCTCTAACCACTAGGCTACCTGCCTCCCCTCTAACCACTAGGCTACCTGCCTCCCCCTCTAACCACTAGGCTACCTGCCTCCCCCTCTAACCACTAGGCTACCTGCCTCCCCCTCTAACCACTAGGCTACCTGCCTCCCCCTCTAACCACTAGGCTACCTGCCTCCCCTCTAACCAATAGGCTACCTGCCTCCCCCTCTAACCACTAGGCTACCTGCCTCCCCCTCTAACCACTAGGCCACCTGCCCCCCCCTCTAACCACTAGGCTACCTGCCTCCCCCTCTAACCACTAGGCTACCTGCCTCCCCCTCTAACCACTAGGCTACCTGCCTCCCCCTCTAACCACTAGGCTACCTGCCTCCCCCTCTAACCACTAGGCTACCTGCCTCCCCCTCTAACCACTAGGCTACCTGCCTCCCCCTCTAACCACTAGGCTACCTGCCTCCCCCTCTAACCACTAGGCTACTTACCTTCTCCCTCTAACCACTAGGCTACTTACCTTCTCCCTCTAACCACTAGGCTACCTGCCTCCCCCTCTAACCACTAGGCTACCTGCCTCCCCCTCTAACCACTAGGCTACTTATCTTCTCCCTCTAACCACTAGGCTACCTGCCTCCCCCTCTAACCACTAGGCTACCTGCCTCCCCCTCTAACCACTAGGCTACTTACCTTCTCCCTCTAACCACTAGGCTACTTACCTTCTCCCTCTAACCACTAGGCTACTTACCTTCTCCCTCTAACCACTAGGCTACCTGCCTCCCCCTCTAACCACTAGGCTACCAGCCTCCCCCTCTAACCACTAGGCCACCTGCCTCCCCCTCTAACCACTAGGCCACCTGCCTCCCCCTCTAACCACTAGGCCACCTGCCTCCCCCTCTAACCACTAGGCCACCTGCCTCCCCCTCTAACCACTAGGCCACTTACCTTCTCCCTCTAACCACTAGGCTACCTGCCTCCCCCTCTAACCACTAGGCTACCTGCCTCCCCCTCTAAACACTAGGCTACCTGCCTCCCCCTCTAACCACTAGGCCACCTGCCTCCCCCTCTAACCACTAGGCTACCTGCCTCCCCCTCTAACCACTAGGCTACTTACCTTCTCCCTCTAACCACTAGGCTACTTACCTTCTCCCTCTAACCACTAGGCCACCTGCCTCCCCCTCTAACCACTAGGCTACCTGCCTCCCCCTCTAACCACTAGGCTACTTATCTTCTCCCTCTAACCACTAGGCTACCTGCCTCCCCCCTCTAACCACTCGGCTACCTGCCTCCCCCTCTAACCACTAGGCCACCTGCCTCCCCCTCTAACCACTAGGCCACCTGCCTCCCCCTCTAACCACTAGGCTACCTGCCTCCCCCTCTAACCACTAGGCTACTTATCTTCTCCCTCTAACCACTAGGCTACCTGCCTCCCCCTCTAACCACTAGGCTACTTACCTTCTCCCTCTAACCACTAGGCTACTTACCTTCTCCCTCTAACCACTAGGCTACCTACCTCCCCCCTCTAACCACTAGGCTACCTGCCTCCCCCTCTAACCACTCGGCTACCTGCCTTCCCCTCTAACCACTAGGCCACCTGCCTCCCCCTCTAACCACTAGGCCACCTGCCTCCCCCTCTAACCACTAGGCCACCTGCCTCCCCCTCTAACCACTAGGCCACCTGCCTCCCTCCTCTAACCACTAGGCCACCTGCCTCCCCCTCTAACCACTAGGCCACCTGCCTCCCCCTCTAACCACTAGGCTACCTGCCTCCCCCTCTAACCACTAGGCCACCTGCCTCCCCCTCTAACCACTAGGCCACCTGCCTCCCCCTCTAACCACTAGGCCACCTGCCTCCCCCTCTAACCAATAGGCTACCTGCCTCCCCCTCTAACCACTAGGCTACCTGCCTCCCCCTCTAACCACTAGGCTACCTGCCTCCCTCCTCTAACCACTAGGCTACCTGTCTCCCCCTCTAACCACTAGGCTACATGCCTCCGCCTCTAACCAATAGGCTACCTGCCTCCCCCTCTAACCAATAGGCTACCTGCCTCCTCCTCTAACCACAAGGCTACCTGCCTCCCCCTCTAACCACTAGGCTACTTACCTTCTCCCTCTAACCACTAGGCTACCTGCCTCCCCCTCTAACCACTAGGCCACCTGCCTCCCCCTCTAACCACTAGACTACCTGCCACCCCCTCTAACCACTAGGCTACTTATCTTCTCCCTCTAACCACTAGTCTACTTACCTTCTCCCTCTAACCACTAGGCCACCTGCCTCCCCCTCTAACCACTAGGCCACCTGCCTCCCCTCTAACCACTAGGCCACCTGCCTCCCCCTCTAACCACTAGGCTACCTGCCTCCCCCTCTAACCACTAGGCTACCTGCCTCCCCTCTAACCACTAGGCCACCTGCCTCCCCCTCTAACCACTAGGCCACCTGCCTCCCCCTCTAACCACTAGGCTACCTGCCTCCCCCTCTAACCACTAGGCTACCTGCCTCCCCCTCTAACCACTAGGCTACCTGCCTCCCCCTCTAACCACTAGGCCACCTGCCTCCCCCTCTAACCACTAGGCCACCTGCCTCCCCTCTAACCATTAGGCCACCTGCCTCCCCCTCTAACCACTAGGCCACCTGCCTCCCCCTCTAACCACTAGGCCACTTACCTTCTCCCTCTAACCACTAGGCTACCTGCCTCCCCCTCTAACCACTAGGCTACCTGCCACCCCCCCCTAACCACTAGGCTACTTACCTTCTCCCCCTAACCACTAGGCTACTTACCTTCCCCCTCTAACCACTAGGCTACCTACCTCCCGCCTCTAACCACTAGGCTACCTGCCTCCCCCTCTGACCACTAGGCTACTTAACTTCTCCCTCTAACCACTAGGCTACCTGCCTTCCCCTCTGACCACTAGGCTACCTGCCTTCCCCTCTGACCACTAGGCTACCTGCCTTCCCCTCTGACCACTAGGCTACCTGCCTCCCCTTCTAACCACTGGGCTGCCTGCCTCCCCCCTCGAACCACTCGGCTACCTGCCTTCCCCTCTAACCACTAGGCTACCTGCCTCCCCCTCTAACCACTAGGCCACCTGCCTCCCCTCTAACCACTAGGCCACCTGCCTCCCCTCTAACCACTAGGCCACCTGCCTCCCCCCTCTAACCACTAGGCCACTTACCTTCTCCCTCTAACCACTAGGCTACCTGCCTCCCCCTCTAACCACTAGGCTACTTAACTTCTCCCTCTAACCACTAGGCCACCTGCCTCCCCCTCTAACCACTAGGCTACCTGCCTCCCCCTCTAACCACTAGGCTACTTATCTTCTCCCTCTAACCACTAGGCTACCTGCCTCCCCCTCTAACCACTAGGCTACTTACCTTCTCCCTCTAACCACTAGGCTACTTACCTTCTCCCTCTAACCACTAGGCTACCTACCTCCCCCTCTAACCACTAGGCTACCTGCCTCCCCCCTCTAACCACTCGGCTACCTGCCTTCCCCTCTAACCACTCGGCTACCTGCCTTCCCCTCTAACCACTAGGCCACCTGCCTCCCCTCTAACCACTAGGCCACCTGCCTCCCCCTCTAACCACTAGGCCACCTGCCTCCCCTCTAACCACTAGGCCACCTGCCTCCCCTCTAACCACTAGGCTACCTGCCTCCCCCTCTAACCACTAGGCTACCTGCCTCCCCTCTAACCACTAGGCTACCTGCCTCCCTCCTCTAACCACTAGGCTACCTGCCTCCCCCTCTAACCACTAGGCTACCTGCCTCCCCCTCTAACCACTAGGCTACCTGCCTCCCCTCTAACCACTAGGCTACATGCCTCCCCCTCTAACCACTAGGCTACCTGCCTCCCCCTCTAACCACTAGGCCACCTGCCTCCCTCCTCTAACCACTAGGCCACCTGCCTCCCCCTCTAACCACTAGGCCACCTGCCTCCCCCTCTAACCACTAGGCTACCTGCCTCCCCCTCTAACCACTAGGCTACCTGCCTCCCCCTCTAACCACTAGGCCACCTGCCTCCCCCTCTAACCACTAGGCCACCTGCCTCCCCCTCTAACCAATAGGCTACCTGCCTCCCCCTCTAACCACTAGGCTACCTGCCTCCCCCCTCTAACCACTAGGCTACCTGCCTCCCTCCTCTAACCACTAGGCTACCTGCCTCCCCCTAAAACCACTAGGCTACATGCCTCCCCCTCTAACCAATAGGCTACCTGCCTCCCCCTCTAACCAATAGGCTACCTGCCTCCTCCTCTAACCACAAGGCTACCTGCCTCCCCCTCT
Source organism: Oncorhynchus masou masou (assembly GCF_036934945.1). Lineage (NCBI taxonomy): Eukaryota > Metazoa > Chordata > Actinopteri > Salmoniformes > Salmonidae > Oncorhynchus > Oncorhynchus masou. The sequence continues at coordinate 89,161,295 of NC_088243.1, forward strand.
AACCACTAGGCTACTTACCTTCTCCCTCTAACCACTAGGCCACCTGCCTCCCCCTCTAACCACTAGACTACCTGCCACCCCCTCTAACCACTAGGCTACTTATCTTCTCCCTCTAACCACTAGTCTACTTACCTTCTCCCTCTAACCACTAGGCCACCTGCCTCCCCCTCTAACCACTAGGCCACCTGCCTCCCCCTCTAACCACTAGGCCACCTGCCTCCCCCTCTAACCACTAGGCTACCTGCCTCCCCCTCTAACCACTAGGCCACCTGCCTCCCCCTCTAACCACTAGGCCACCTGCCTCCCCCTCTAACCACTAGGCCACCTGCCTCCCCCTCTAACCACTAGGCTACCTGCCTCCCCTCTAACCACTAGGCTACCTGCCTCCCCTCTAACCACTAGGCTACCTGCCTCCCCTCTAACCACTAGGCCACCTGCCTCCCCTCTAACCACTAGGCCACCTGCCTCCCCCTCTAACCATTAGGCCACCTGCCTCCCCCTCTAACCACTAGGCCACCTGCCTCCCCCTCTAACCACTAGGCTACCTGCCTCCCCCTCTAACCACTAGGCTACTTACCTCCTCCCTCTAACCACTAGGCTACCTACCTCCCCCCTCTAACCACTAGGCTACCTACCTCCCCCCTCTAACCACTAGGCTACCTGCCTCCCCCTCTAACCACTAGGCTACCTGCCTCCCCCTCTAACCACTAGGCTACCTGCCTCCCCCTCTAACCACTAGGCTACCTGCCTCCCCTCTAACCACTAGGCTACCTGCCTCCCCCTCTAACCACTAGGCTACCTGCCACCCCCCCTAACCACTAGGCTACTTACCTTCTCCCCCTAACCACTAGGCTACTTACCTTCCCCCTCTAACCACTAGGCTTCCTACCTCCCGCCTCTAACCACTAGGCTACCTGCCTCCCCCTCTGACCACTTGGCTACTTAACTTCTCCCTCTAACCACTAGGCTACCTGCCTTCCCCTCTAACCACTAGGCTACCTGCCTTCCCCTCTGACCACTAGGCTACCTGCCTCCCCTTCTAACCACTGGGCTGCCTGCCTCCCCCCTCGAACCACTCGGCTACCTGCCTCCCCCCTCGAACCACTCGGCTACCTGCCTTCCCCTCTAACCACTAGGCTACCTGCCTTCCCCTCTAACCACTAGGCTACTTACCTCTCCCCTCTAAACACTAGGCTACCTGCCTCCCCCCTCTAACCACTAGGCTACCTGCCTCCACCCTCTAACCACTAGGCTACCTGCCTCCCCCTCTAACCACTAGGCTACCTGCCTCCACCCTCTAACCAATAGGCTACCTGCCTCCCCCTCTAACCACTAGGCTACCTGCCTCCCTCCTCTAACCACTAGGCTACCTGCCTCCCTCCTCTAACCACTAGGCTACCTGCCTCCCTCCTCTAATCACTAGGCTACCTGCCTCCCCCTCTAACCAATAGGCTACCTGCCTCCCCCCCCATAACCACTAGGCTACTTACCTCCCCCCATAACCACTAGGCTACCTGCCTCCCCCCTCTACCCACTAGGCTACCTGCCTCCCCCTCTACCCACTAGGCTGCCTCCAGCCTCTAACCAGTAGGCTACATACCACCCCCTCTAACCACTAGGCTACCTGCCTCCCCCTCTAACCACTAGGCTACATACCTCCCCCTCTAACCACTAGGCTACCTACCACCCCTGTCCAGTCACTCCTTTCAGAGTGACTGAACATTTGCCAATATAACAGAGAGGAGCGCCGGTCAAAATTCTCTTAGCGTCAATCTCACCAAGATGCCGGCACGTGTCCCACATCTCTGCCTGCATCGTTTTTTGACGGCCCATGAAGCAATGGGATGCACTTAGCACAGTAGCACTTCAAGGCTCAACTTGTTTGAAGACTTGTTGACATATTACAGCACATAGCAAGAGCATTGTGATTCTTAACTGGGAAAAAGAACAACAGACTGGTAGAAGAACACTGTATTCTCCTGTCTGCTTTAGCTTGCGTCTCTTCATTTAGGTTAACGCTAGACATCATTTACATTGTGTTAATGTCAGACATCAAGGGGCACCTGGTAAATCAATTCAGATTGAATAGATATGCTAGATGTGGTTATTTTTGGCCAGATGACGTTGTGTTTTTTTTTCCTCCACTGTCTGCTCTCTTCACACAATGTCACCTCACTTCCCATGGTAGTGCTCTAGCATGACGTCCAAACCAACAACACATATAGATATGCATAAAACGTTCATAGTCCATATATAAAATAATAAATAGACAGAGATGTCTAAATTAAATTGTATGTGTTCATAAAAACAAATACAGTCATATGGTGTTTTTCTTATTCTCTTCATTACTCTAACTTTCTTGTGTACTCATCCTAATCTACCATAACTGTGTTGCCCCCTAGTGGAGAAATAGCGTTACTACATCAAAAACCGCATACATACAACCCTCTCTCTATTTATTTATTGCCCTTTGTGTATAATCCTTATTTACTGTAAATGTCTACGGCAAAATAAAGATCCACGCTGATAGTAGACATGCCTGTTAAATATTTGTGTAATAGATGACAGTCGGTGGACCGTATCATTGGCAGCCTCTGGCTTTATGTCAGATATTAAAGCAGGCTTTTATCATGCAGGTGCTCTAGTAGATTACAGCACCTGGAAAAAAGCCTTTATGCCTCCTCAATGGCACCCTATTCCTTTTATAGTGCACTACCGTTGGCCCCTTGGCCCATAACCCTCTGATCAAAAGTAGTGCACTATATAGGGAATAGGGTGCTATTTAGGATGTATGCAGGCTCGTTCCAGGTGCTGTAGTGTACTCTACAGACCCAGGGACTACACTCCCCACTGCTGTCGCTCTCCTTTCATGTATGTTGTTATTATTATGCCTCTTTCTCTTGTTTTTAGATTGATGCGTCGTTGGTTTCTCAGACTCCAGGTAGAATAAAGAATACACGCGGTCTTTTGTATTGTACATGATCAAATCACATGTTATGTGAATTCACCAATTTGTAAGTCGCTCTGGATAAGAGCGTCTGCTAAATGACTTAAATGTAAAATGTACCTGGAAATGACCCTAGTCTATCACAATGAGGTACATAAACACTACCTCGAAATGACCCTAGTCTATCACAATGAGGTACATAAACACTACCTCGAAATGACCCTAGTCTATCACAATGAGGTACATAAACACTACCTGGAAAGGACCCTAGTCTATCATAATGAGGTACATAAACACACCCTGGAAAGGACCCTAGTCTATCACAATGAGGTACATAAACACTACCTGGAAATGACCCTAGTCTATCACAATGAGGTACATAAACACTACCTGGAAAGGACCCTAGTCTATCATAATGAGGTACATAAACACACCCTGGAAAGGACCCTAGTCTATCACAATGAGGTACATAAACACACCCTGGAAATTACCCTAGTCTATCACAATGAGGTACATAAACACTACCTGGAAAGGACCCTAGTCTATCACAATGAGGTACATAAACACACCCTGGAAATTACCCTAGTCTATCACAATGAGGTACATAAACACACCCTGGAAATTACCCTAGTCTATCACAATGAGGTACATAAACACTACCTGGAAATGACCCTAGTCTATCACAATGAGGTACATAAACACACCCTGGAAATGACCCTAGTCTATCACAATGAGGTACATAAACACTACCTGGAAATGACCCTAGTCTATCACAATGAGGTACATAAACACTACCTGGAAATGACCCTAGTCTATCACAATGAGGTACATAAACACTACCTGGAAATGACCCTAGTCTATCACAATGAGGTACATAAACACACCCTGGAAATGACCCTAGTCTATCACAATGAGGTACATAAACACTACCTGGAAATGACCCTAGTCTATCACAATGAGGTACATAAACACACCCTGGAAATTACCCTAGTCTATCACAATGAGGTACATAAACACACCCTGGAAATGACCCTAGTCTATCACAATGAGGTACATAAACACACCCTGGAAATGACCCTAGTCTATCACAATGAGGTACATAAACACTACCTGGAAAGGACCCTAGTCTATCACAATGAGGTACATAAACACACCCTGGAAATGGCCCTAGTCTATCACAATGAGGTACATAAACACTACCTGGAACTGACCCTAGTCTATCACAATGAGGTACAAAAACACACCCTGGAAATGACCCTAGTCTATCACAATGAGGTACATAAACACTACCTGGAAAGGACCTTAGTCTGTCACAACAATGAAGAGAGAAGAAGAGAATGGCCAGCCACTCTTTAATAAACATTTGTTTATTATATATATTTTTCAGAGGGTTTAATATCACATATAGATTGTAGCTTCCATCAATGTATGTGTCTGCATTATTTCCAATGACCAATGTATTTTTTGGCATATATATGTCTTCACTTCTATACAACACTGTAGAAAATAGTAAAAATAAAGAAAAACCCTGGAATGACTATGTGTGTCCAAACTTTTGACTGGTATTGTGTGGTACTGGTACTGTATAAATATACATATATATATATATTTTTATATATGTTTAATAATAATATGTATATATATTTATTCAGTACCAGTACCACACAGTACCAGTCAAAAGTGTGTGGCACTGGAACTGTATAAATATACATAAATATACAATATACATATATATACAGTATATACTGTATATTACTTTATTTCCTTCCAACCCACCACCCCTCCCCCAAATGTAGCAAACTGGTGAACAACAAGGATTAGGCCTGTATTTCCAGCATATACATACTACAGTAAATACATTTTTGAACAGTCTATTTTACAATAGATCTATTTTGTTTATTTTTACTCATGTCCTTCCTCTACCCTCAACCTCTCCCTTCTATTTCTGATGTACTTCCTCTACCCTCAACCTCTCCCTTCTATTTCTGATGTCCTTCCTCTACCCTCAACCATCTATTACTGATGTCCTTCCTCTACCCTCAACCTCTCCCATCTATTACTGATGCCCTTCCTCTACCTCTCTCATCTATTACTGATGTCCTTCCTCTACCCTCAACCATCTATTACTGATGTCCTTCCTCTACCCTCAACCATCTATTACTGATGTCCTTCCTCTACCCTCAACCATCTATTACTGATGTCCTTCCTCTACCCTCAAACATCTATTACTGATGTCCTTCCTCTACCCTCAACCTCTCCCATCTATTACTGATGTCCTTCCTCTATCCTCAACCATCTATTACTGATGTCCTTCCTCTACCCTCAACCATCTATTACTGATGTCCTTCCTCTACCCTCAACCATCTATTACTGATGTCCTTCCTCTACCCTCAACCATCTATTACTGATGTCCTGCCTCTACCCTCAACCATCTATTACTGATGTCCTTCCTCTACCCTCTCCCATCTATTACTGATGTCCTTCCTCTACCCTCAACCATCTATTACTGATGTCCTTCCTCTACCCTCAACCATCTATTACTGATGTCCTTCCTCTACCCTCAACCTCTCCCATCTATTACTGATGTCCTTCCTCTACCCTCAACCATCTATTACTGATGTCCTTCCTCTACCCTCAACCATCTATTACTGATGTCCTTCCTCTACCCTCAACCTCTCCCATCTATTACTGATGTCCTTCCTCTACCCTCAACCATCTATTACTGATGTCCTTCCTCTACCCTCAACCATCTATTACTGATGTCCTTCATCTACCCTCAACCTCTCCCATCTATTACTGATGTCCTTCCTCTACCCCCAACCATCTATTACTGATGTCCTTCCTCTACCCTCAACCATCTATTACTGATGTCCTTCCTCTACCCTCAACCATCTATTACTGATGTCCTTCCTCTGCCCTCAACCATCTATTACTGATGTCCTTCCTCTACCCTCTCCCATCTATTACTGATGTCCTTCCTCTACCCTCTCCCATCTATTACTGATGTCCTTCCTCTACCCTCAACTTCTCCCATCTATTACTGATGTCCTTCCTCTACCCTCAACCATCTATTACTGATGTCCTTCATCTACCCTCAACCTCTCCCATCTATTACTGATGTCCTTCCTCTACCCCCAACCATCTATTACTGATGTCCTTCCTCTACCCTCAACCATCTATTACTGATGTCCTTCCTCTACCCTCAACCATCTATTACTGATGTCCTTCCTCTGCCCTCAACCATCTATTACTGATGTCCTTCCTCTACCCTCTCCCATCTATTACTGATGTCCTTCCTCTACCCTCTCCCATCTATTACTGATGTCCTTCCTCTACCCTCAACTTCTCCCATCTATTACTGATGTCCTTCCTCTACCCTCAACCTCTCCCTTCTATATCTGATGTCCATCCGGTTTGATTTCTATTTGCCGTATCTTTCAAACAGTGCTCTTTCAAAAAAGTTCTCAACCCAGATTTGTTTTACGGGCAGAGTATGTTTAGGTATCTTGTTATTAGTTGTTATTAGTCCCAACCTTCAGCTCCATTCAAACCCGCCCATCTATCTCTTAACTCTTTGGTCATATCCCAGTTTATCCTGCTTAACTCTTTAGTCATATCCCAATTTACCTATTTGCTTATGGTCTTGCCTACACCTAGCAAACAGTTTTTTAAATAATGTGATAAATGAACAATACATTTTATTTGGAATGGGAAGCCAGACAACATTAAACAGGCCTATTTATTTAAAATGTATTGTAGTGAGATTATTTATTTATTTTGGCATATGAATACCGAGTATGTCCACATCCCCATCAGACCATTTCATTGGTTAACTACACGATAATGTAAAAGTAATATTTTTTAGTGATCCAATATGTAATATGATCATCACTGATCATCATTTGGTTGTAATCCAGAGAGGTTAGAAAATGTGTCTAGATCCTCTATGAGGCCATGGATCCAAGTTGTGGTTTTAAAAGAAAACATTAATCATCAGCGTACAATGAAACCTTTGTTTTAAGCCTTGGATTTCTAATCCCTTAATATTATTATTGGATCTGATTTTAACAGCTAACATTTCGATGGCCATAATAAATAGATATGGCGACAGTGGACAACCTTGTTTTACTCCTCTTGACAGTTTAAAACCTTCTGAGAAGTAGCCATTATTTACTCTTTTACACCTCGGGTTACTATGCACGATTTGAACCCATTTTATAAGACATTCTCCTAAATTGAAATATTCCAAGCATTCATATACAGTGGGGCAAAAAAGTATTTAGTCAGCCAAAAATTGTGCAAGTTCTCCCACTTAAAAAGATGAGAGAGGCCTGTAATTTTCATCATAGGTACACTTAAACTATGACAGACAAAATTAGAAAAAAAATCCAGAAAATCACATTGTAGGATTTTTAATGAATTTATTTGCATATTATGGTGGAAAATAAGTGTTTGGTCAATAACAAAAGTTTATCTCAATATATACCCTTTGTTGGCAATGACAGAGGTCAAACATTTTCTGTAAGTCTTCTCAAGGTTTTCACACACTGTTGCTGGTATTTTGGCCCATTCCTCCATGCAGATCTCCTCTAGAGCAGTGATGTCCAGTGAGCTTTACACCACTCCGGCTGATCCTTGGCATTGCTCATGGTGATCTCAGACTTGTGTGTGGCTGCTCGGGCCATGTAAAACCTTTCATGAAGCCCCCTGACAAACACTTCTTGTGCTGACGTTGCTTCCAGAGGCAGTTTGGAACTCGGTAGTGAGTGTTGCAACCGAGGACAGATGATTTTTACTCACTGCGCGCCTCACCACTCGGCGGGTCCCGTTCTGTGATCTTGCCTGGCCTACCACTTTGCGGCTGAGCCGTTGTTGCTCCTAGATGTTTCCACTTCACAACAACAGCACTTACAGTTCTAGCAGGGCGGACATTTTGACTAACTTTATTTGTTGGAAAGGTGGCATCCTATGACGGTGCCACGTTGAAAGTCACTGAGCTCTTCAGTAAGGTCATTCTACTGCCTATGTTTGTCTATGGAGATTGCATGGCCGTGTGCTTAATTGTATACACCTGTCAGTAACATGGCTGAAATAGTCGAATGCACTCATCTGAAGGGGTGTCCACACACTTTTGTATAAATAGCATATACAGACCAATGTGTGATTAATTCAGGAGGCATCCCAAATGGTACCCTCTTCCCTTTCTCGTGCATTTCTTTCGAAACAGGGCCAATAGGGATGCACACTCAGTGTTCTCCACCAAAGTGTGTATCTCTTTGTGTTCGAGAAGAAGAACATGTTTGATAATTTTTATTTTAAATTTTTTATTGTCACATACCAGATAGGTTACAGTGAAATTAGATGTTTTAGAGGGTCAGCCATAGTAGGACGGCAGCCCTGGATCAAATTAGAGTTAAGTGCTTTGCTTAAGGGCACATCAACAGATGTTTTTCGCCTTTTCCACTCGGGTATTCGAACCAGTGATTTTTTTTTGCAGTTACTGGCCCAGTGCGCTAACCGCTAGGCTACCTGCAAAGAAGGAGGAGGATATAACCAGTGAGAGGAATGATGAGAGTCTGTCTCATTCTCTCTGAGCTCAGAGTCTGTCTGTCTGTCTGTCTGTCTGTCTGTCTGTCTGTCTGTCTGTCTGTCTGTTTACTCAAAAATGTGCATTCATGGAAATGATAAATGATACATTATCCTAATTTGTGTGTGTGGGGGTGGGGTGGGGGGTTGTGCTGATCTTCCATATTCTGGAATATAATGTTTCCACCATCATTGCCTATGACCAAAAAGAGCTTCTGGCCATCAGAACAGCCATCACTAATCTCAATTTGGATGAATACTGCTCAACAGGCAGTTAACCCACTGTTCCTAGGCCGTCATTGAAAATAAGAATTTGTTCTTAACTGACTTGACTGGTTAAATAAAGGTAAAAAAATAAATAAAAAAAAACTCGGACCAGACGCTAATATTCGACACTCGGGAAGAGAAAGAGACAGTGATATAGAGGCCGACGTCGGGCAGGGCAACTTATTGGTGTTTCAGGGTGTCTCCGTGTGGCACGATGGTGTTTCAGGGTGTCCTAGTGGGGCATGTTGGTGTTTCAGGGTATCTCTGTGTGGCATGTTGGTGTTTCAGGGTGTCCTAGTGTGTCATGTTGGTGTTTCAGGGTGTCCTAGTGGGACATGTTGGTGTTTCAGGGTGTCCTAGTGGGGCATGTTGGTGTTTCAGGGTGTCCTAGTGGGGCATGTTGGTGTTTCAGGGTGTCCTAGTGTGGCATGTTGGTGTTTTAGGGTGTCTCTGTGTGGCATGTTGGTGTTTTAGGGTGTCCTAGTGGGACATGTTGGTGTTTCAGGGTGTCCTAGTGGGGCATGTTGGTGTTTCAGGGTGTCCTAGTGGGGCATGTTGGTGTTTCAGGGTGTCCTAGTGTGTCATGTTGGTGTTTCAGGGTGTCCTAGTGGGGCATGTTGGTGTTTCAGGGTGTCCTAGTGTGGCATGTTGGTGTTTCAGGGTGTCTCTGTGTGGCATGTTGGTGTTTCAGGGTGTCCTAGTGTGTCATGTTGGTGTTTCAGGGTGTCCTAGTGTGGCATGTTGGTGTTTCACGGTGTCTCTGTGTGGCATGTTGGTGTTTCAGGGTGTCTCTGTGTTGCATGTTGGTGTTTGAGGGTGTCTCCGTGTGGCATGTTGGTGTTTCAGGGTGTCCTAATGTGGCATGTTGGTGTTTCAGGGTGTCCTAGTGTGGCATGTTGGTGTTTCACGGTGTCTCAGTGTGGCATGTTGGTGTTTCAGGGTGTCCTAATGTGGCATGTTGGTGTTTCAGGGTGTCCTAGTGTGGCATGTTGGTGTTTCACGGTGTCTCAGTGTGGCATGATGGTATTTTAGGGTGTAGTAGTGTGTCATGTTGGTGTTTCAGCTGTTCAGTTGGGCCAGTAACCTCTCTGTCAGATGTTTACCCACCTCTACATGAAACAAGTGTGTGTGTGTGTGTGTGTGTGTGTGTGTGTGTGTGTGTGTGTGTGTGTGTGGTTGTCTCTGTGCGTGTGTGTGTGTGTGTGTGTGGTTGTCATGTTGGTGTTTCAGGGTATCAAAACAAAGCTAATTGGACAGCTGTTGTTGGGCCAGTAACCCCTCTATCTGCTGTTTACCCACCTCTACATGAAGCAAGTGTGTGTGTGTGTGTGTGTGTGTGTGTGTGTGTGTTTGACAAACCCTGTCCCTCTCTCTGTCTGTTTACCCTCTGGTGCTCCATGGTCACGCTCAGCACTCTGTGTGTCTGTTTGTGTGTGTGTGTGACTGTTTGTGTGTGTGTGTGTGTGTGTGTGTATGTGTGTGTGTGTGTGTCTGTTTGTTTGTGTGTGCGTCTGTTTGTGTGTGTGTGTGTGTGTGTGTGTGTGTGTGTGTGTGTGTGTGTGTGTGTGTGTGTGTGTGTGTGTGTGTGTGTGTGTGTGTGTGTGTGTGTGTGTGTGTGTGTGTGTGTGTGTGTGTGTGTGTGTGTGTGTGTGCGTGCGTGCGTGCGTGCGTGTGTGTGTGTTTATATATATATATATGCGGTTGTCCTGCAAGGCAGCAGTGTTGATTGTATCTCTGGTCTCTGTGCTCTCTTCAGCTGGTAATTAGAATCATTAGACCCAGACGGAACATCTGATGTGACTGTTCTAGCTGTGTCACAGTCAATAGGACTGGCACTTCACCACGGTGTCTCTTTTGCCCTAATGCTTCAGAGAGACGGCTAAATGTGTAGAATGAATGAATGACAGAACTTACAGCTGAGTCATTCAAGTGAGCGAAAATGTTGCTTGCTTGGTTTTGAATAAGAGACCTTGTCATCAAATCCAATGTTGATAGAACTGACAGTGAATTAAAATGCTTAATTACGAGCCCCTATTTAAAAATAAATAAGATAAGAAGAATAAATATAACAATATATTAAAGAGCAGCAGTAAAATAACAATAGTGAGACAATATACAGAGGGGTACAGGTACAGAGTCAATGTGGAGGCTATATACAGAGGGTACTGGTACAGAGTCAATGTGGAGACTATATACAGGGGGTACCGGTACAGAGTCAATGTGGAGGCTATATACAGGGGGTACCGGTACAGAGTCAATGTGGAGGCTATATACAGGGGGTACCGGTACAGAGTCAATGTGGAGGCTATATACAGGGGGTACCGGTACAGAGTCAATGTGGAGGCTATATACAGGGGGTACCAATACAGAGTCAATGTGGAGGCTATATACAGGGGGTACCGGTACAGAGTCAATGTGGAGGCTATATACAGGGGGTACCGGTACAGAGTCAATGCGGAGGCTATATACAGGGGGTACCGGTACAGAGTCAATGTGGAGGCTATATACAGGGGGTACAGGTACAGAGTCAATGTGGAGGCTATATACAGGGGGTACCAGTACAGAGTCAATGTGGAGGCTATATACAGGGGGTACCGGTACAGAGTCAATGTGGAGGCTATATATATACACTGTCTGCAGTGTGATTAGGTCTAGTCACATTAAGTGACTAGAAGCTTCCCCAACACTGAGCCCTACCATCATCAGTAACTAGTAGCTTTCCCAACACTGAGCCCGACCATCATCAGTAACTAGTAGCTTTCCCAACACTGAGCCCGACCATCACCAGTAACTAGTAGCTTCCCCAACACTGAGCCCGACCATCACCAGTAACTAGTAGCTTCCCCAACAAAGAGCCCGACCATCATCAGTAACTAGTAGCTTTCCCAACACTGAGCCCGACCATCATCAGTAACTAGTAGCTTTCCCAATACTGAGCCCGACCATCATCAGTAACTAGTAGCTTCCCCAATACTGAGCCCTACCATCACCAGTAACTAGTAGCTTCCCCAATACTGAGCCCTACCATCACCAGTAACTAGTAGCTTCCCCAATACTGAGCCCTACCATCACCAGTAACTAGTAGCTTCCCCAATACTGAGCCCTACCATCACTAGTAACTAGTAGCTTTCCCAACACTGAGCCTGAACATCACCACAGTCTAAACTCCTCTGGGACAAGACTTTCCCTTACTCCACATATTAGAGCTACAAATTAGCTCCTCAATACCTGCCTGACATACAGGTAATTAAACAAAAACCAAGACTTTGTTAACCCACTGAGGTAAACCCAATGCATTAGGTCATTGGGAGGTAACACTAGTCTTCAGGACACAGGCAAATTAGCTCATGAAGCGTTACACATTCAGGTATCGAATGAACAATGCCTTGACTTCATCGATGCTCTTAGATAGTGTCAAACTATAGTACAGAGGAGCATTTTTAACTGGGTTACGACATCCTTACGGGCCTCACGGACATCCTCATCTCTTACGGGATCCTTGGCTAGGGGGTGTCTGAGCTCACAGAGGCTCACAAGGCGGCAGGCAGTCTAGTGGTTTGAGTGTTGGGCCAGTAACCAGCAGGTAGCCTAGTGGTTAGAGCGTTGGACTAGTAGCCAGCAGGTAGCCTAGTGGTTAGAGCGTTGGACTAGTAACCAGCAGGTAGACTAGTGGTTAGAGTGTTGGGCCAGTATCCAGCAGGTAGTCTAGTGGTTAGAGTGTTGGGCCAGTATCCAGCAGGTAGTCTAGTGGTTAGAGTGTTGGGCCAGTAACCAGCAGGTAGTCTAATGGTTAGAGTGCTGGGCCAGTATCCAGCAGGTAGTCTAGTGGTTAGAGTTTTGGGCCAGTATCCAGCAGGTAGTCTAGTGGTTGGAGTGTTGGGCCAGTATCCAGCATGTAGTCTAGTGGTTAGAGTTTTGGGTCAGTATCTAGCAGGTAGTCTCGTGGTTGGAGTGTTGGGCCAGTGTCCAGCAGGTAGTCTAGTGGTTAGAGTGTTGGTCCAGTATCCAGCAGGTAGTCTAGTGGTTAGAGTGTTGGGCCAGTATGCAACAGGTAGTCTAGTGGTTAGAGTGTTGGGCCAGTATCCAGCAGGTAGTGGTTAGAGTTTTGGACCAGTAACCAGCAGGTAGACTAGTGGTTAGAGTGTTGGGCCAGTAACAAGCAGGTAGTCTAGTGGTTAGAGTGTTGGGCCAGTATCCAGCAGGTAGTCTAGTGGTTAGAGTGTTGGGCCAGTATGCAACAGGTAGTCTAGTGGTTAGAGTTTTGGGTCAGTATCTAGCAGGTAGTCTCGTGGTTGGAGTGTTGGGCCAGTGTCCAGCAGGTAGTCTAGTGGTTAGAGTGTTGGTCCAGTATCCAGCAGGTAGTCTAGTGGTTAGAGTGTTGGGCCAGTATGCAACAGGTAGTCTAGTGGTTAGAGTGTTGGGCCAGTATCCAGCAGGTAGTGGTTAGAGTGTTGGTCCAGTATCCAGCAGGTAGTCTCGTGGTTGGAGTGTTGGGCCAGTAACAAGCAGGTAGTCTAGTGGTTAGAGTGTTGGGCCAGTATCCAGCAGGTAGTCTAGTGGTTAGAGTGTTGGGCCAGTATGCAACAGGTAGTCTAGTGGTTAGAGTGTTGGACCAGTAACCAGCAGGTAGTCTCGTGGTTAGAGTGTTTGGCAAGTATCCAGCAGGTAGTCTCGTGGTTAGAGTGTTTGGAAAGTATCCAGCAGGTAGTCTAGAGGTTAGAATGTTGGGCCAGTATCCAGCAGGTAGTCTAGTGGTTAGAGTGTTTGGCAAGTATCCAGCAGGTAGTCTCGTGGTTAGAGTGTTGGGCCAGTAACCAGCAGGTAGTCTAGTGGTTAGAGTTTTGGGTCAGTATCTAGCAGGTAGTCTAGTGGTTAGAGTGTTGGGCCAGTGTCCAGCAGGTAGTCTAGTGGTTAGAGTGTTGGTCCAGTATCCAGCAGGTAGTCTAGTGGTTACAGTGTTGGGCCAGTATGCAACAGGTAGTCTAGTGGTTAGAGTGTTGGGCCAGTATCCAGCAGGTAGTGGTTAGAGTTTTGGACCAGTAACCAGCAGGTAGACTAGTGGTTAGAGTGTTGGGCCAGTAACAAGCAGGTAGTCTAGTGGTTAGAGTGTTGGGCCAGTATCCAGCAGGTAGTCTAGTGGTTAGAGTGTTGGGCCAGTATGCAACAGGTTGTCTAGTGGTTAGAGTGTTGGACCAGTAACCAGCAGGTAGTCTCGTGGTTAGAGTGTTTGGCAAGTATCCAGCAGGTAGTCTCGTGGTTAGAGTGTTTGGCAAGTATCCAGCAGGTAGTCTAGTGGTTAGAATGTTGGGCCAGTATCCAGCAGGTAGTCTAGTGGTTAGAGTGTTTCGCAAGTATCCAGCAGGTAGTCTAGAGGTTAGAGTGTTGGGCCAGTAACCAGCAGGTAGTCTGGTGGTTAGAGTGTTTGGCCAGTATCCCACAGGTAGTCTAGTGGTTAGAGTGTTGGTCCAGTATCCAGCAGGTAGTCTAGTGGTTAGAGTGTTGGGCCAGTATGCAACAGGTAGTCTAGTGGTTAGAGTGTTGGGCCAGTATCCAGCAGGTAGTGGTTAGAGTTTTGGACCAGTAACCAGCAGGTAGACTAGTGGTTAGAGTGTTGGGCCAGTAACAAGCAGGTAGTCTAGTGGTTAGAGTGTTGGGCCAGTATCCAGCAGGTAGTCTAGTGGTTAGAGTGTTGGGCCAGTATGCAACAGGTAGTCTAGTGGTTAGAGTGTTGGACCAGTAACCAGCAGGTAGTCTCGTGGTTAGAGTGTTTGGCAAGTATCCAGCAGGTAGTCTCGTGGTTAGAGTGTTTGGCAAGTATCCAGCAGGTAGTCTAGTGGTTAGAATTTTGGGCCAGTATCCAGCAGGTAGTCTAGTGGTTAGAGTGTTTCGCAAGTATCCAGCAGGTACTCTTGTGGTTAGAATGTTGGGCCAGTATCCAGCAGGTAGTCTAGTGGTTAGAGTGTTGGGCCAGTATCCAGCAGGTAGTCTAGTGGTTAGAGTGTTGGGCCAGTATGCAACAGGTAGTCTAGTGGTTAGAGTGTTGGGCCAGTATCCAGCAGGTAGTGGTTAGAGTTTTGGACCAGTAACCAGCAGGTAGACTAGTGGTTAGAGTGTTGGGCCAGTAACAAGCAGGTAGTCTAGTGGTTAGAGTGTTGGGCCAGTATCCAGCAGGTAGTCTAGTGGTTAGAGTGTTGGGCCAGTATGCAACAGGTAGTCTAGTGGTTAGAGTGTTGGACCAGTAACCAGCAGGTAGTCTCGTGGTTAGAGTGTTTGGCAAGTATCCAGCAGGTAGTCTCGTGGTTAGAGTGTTTGGAAAGTATCCAGCAGGTAGTCTAGTGGTTAGAATGTTGGGCCAGTATCCAGCAGGTAGTCTAGTGGTTAGAGTGTTTGGCAAGTATCCAGCAGGTAGTCTCGTGGTTAGAGTTTTGGGTCAGTATCTAGCAGGTAGTCTAGTGGTTAGAGTGTTGGGCCAGTGTCCAGCAGGTAGTCTAGTGGTTAGAGTGTTTCGCAAGTATCCAGCAGGTACTCTTGTGGTTAGAATGTTGGGCCAGTATCCAGCAGGTAGTCTAGTGGTTAGAGTGTTGGGCCAGTATGCAACAGGTAGTCTAGTGGTTAGAGTGTTGGGCCAGTATCCAGCAGGTAGTGGTTAGAGTTTTGGACCAGTAACCAGCAGGTAGTCTCGTGGTTAGAGTGTTTGGCAAGTATCCAGCAGGTAGTCTCGTGGTTAGAGTGTTTGGCAAGTATCCAGCAGGTAGTCTAGTGGTTAGAATGTTGGGCCAGTATCCAGCAGGTAGTCTAGTGGTTAGAGTGTTTCGCAAGTATCCAGCAGGTACTCTTGTGGTTAGAATGTTGGGCCAGTATCCAGCAGGTAGTCTAGTGGTTAGAGTGTTGGGCCAGTATCCAGCAGGTAGTCTAGTGGTTAGAATGTTGGGCCAGTAACCAGCAGGTAGTCTGATGGTTAGAGTGTTTGGCCAGTATCCCACAGGTAGTCTAGTGGTTAGAGTTTTGGGCCAGTATCTAGCAGGTAGTCTCGTGGTTGGAGTGTTGGGCCAGTGTCCAGCAGGTAGTCTAGCGGTTAGAGTGTTGGGCCAGTATGCAACAGGTAGTCTAGTGGTTAGAGTGTTGGGCCAGTATCCAGCAGGTAGTGGTTAGAGTTTTGGACCAGTAACCAGCAGGTAGACTAGTGGTTAGAGTGTTGGGCCAGTAACAAGCAGGTAGTCTAGTGGTTAGAGTGTTGGGCCAGTATCCAGCAGGTAGTCTAGTGGTTAGAGTGTTGGGCCAGTATGCAACAGGTAGTCTAGTGGTTAGAGTGTTGGACCAGTAACCAGCAGGTAGTCTCGTGGTTAGAGTGTTTGGCAAGTATCCAGCAGGTAGTCTCGTGGTTAGAGTGTTTGGAAAGTATCCAGCAGGTAGTCTAGTGGTTAGAATGTTGGGCCAGTATCCAGCAGGTAGTCTAGTGGTTAGAGTGTTTGGCAAGTATCCAGCAGGTAGTCTCGTGGTTAGAGTTTTGGGTCAGTATCTAGCAGGTAGTCTAGTGGTTAGAGTGTTGGGCCAGTGTCCAGCAGGTAGTCTAGTGGTTAGAGTGTTGGTCCAGTATCCAGCAGGTAGTCTAGTGGTTACAGTGTTGGGCCAGTATGCAACAGGTAGTCTAGTGGTTAGAGTGTTGGGCCAGTATCCAGCAGGTAGTGGTTAGAGTTTTGGACCAGTAACCAGCAGGTAGACTAGTGGTTAGAGTGTTGGGCCAGTAACAAGCAGGTAGTCTAGTGGTTAGAGTGTTGGGCCAGTATCCAGCAGGTAGTCTAGTGGTTAGAGTGTTGGGCCAGTATGCAACAGGTTGTCTAGTGGTTAGAGTGTTGGACCAGTAACCAGCAGGTAGTCTCGTGGTTAGAGTGTTTGGCAAGTATCCAGCAGGTAGTCTCGTGGTTAGAGTGTTTGGCAAGTATCCAGCAGGTAGTCTAGTGGTTAGAATGTTGGGCCAGTATCCAGCAGGTAGTCTGGTGGTTAGAGTGTTGGGCCAGTATCCAGCAGGTAGTCTAGTGGTTAGAGTGTTTGGCAAGTATCCAGCAGGTAGTCTCGTGGTTAGAGTGCTGGGCCAGTATCCAGCAGGTAGTCTAGTGGTTAGTGATGGGCAAGTATCCAGCAGGTAGTCTAATGGTTAGAGTGCTGGGCCAGTATCCAGCAGGTAGTCTAATGGTTAGAGTGCAGGGCCAGTATCCAGCAGGTAGTCTAGTGGTTAGAGTGCTGGGCCAGTATCCAGCAGGTAGTCTAGTGGTTAGAGTGATGGGCAAGTATCCAGCAGGTAGTCTAGAGGTTAGAGTGTTGGGCCAGTAACCAGCAGGTAGTCTAGCGGTTAGAGTGTTGGGCCAGTATCCAGCAGGTAGTCTGGTGGTTGGAGTGTTGGGCCAGTGTCCAGCAGGTAGTCTAGCGGTTAGAGTGTTGGGCCAGTATCCAGCAGGTAGTCTGGTGGTTAGAGTGTTTGGCCAGTATCCCACAGGTAGTCTAGTGGTTAGAGTTTTGGGTCAGTATCTAGCAGGTAGTCTCGTGGTTGGAGTGTTGGGCCAGTGTCCAGCAGGTAGTCTAGTGGTTAGAGTGTTGGGCCAGTATCCAGCAGGTAGTGGTTAGAGTTTTGGACCAGTAACCAGCAGGTAGACTAGTGGTTAGAGTGTTGGGCCAGTAACAAGCAGGTACTCTAGTAGTTAGAGTTTTGGGCCAGTATCCTGCAGGTAGTCTAGTGGTTAGTGATGGGCAAGTATCCAGCAGGTAGTCTAATGGTTAGAGTGCTGGGCCAGTATCCAGCAGGTAGTCTAATGGTTAGAGTGCAGGGCCAGTATCCAGCAGGTAGTCTAGTGGTTAGAGTGCTGGGCCAGTATCCAGCAGGTAGTCTAGTGGTTAGAGTGATGGGCAAGTATCCAGCAGGTAGTCTAGAGGTTAGAGTGTTGGGCCAGTAACCAGCAGGTAGTCTAGCGGTTAGAGTGTTGGGCCAGTATCCAGCAGGTAGTCTGGTGGTTAGAGTGTTTGGCCAGTATCCCACAGGTAGTCTAGTGGTTAGAGTTTTGGGTCAGTATCTAGCAGGTAGTCTCGTGGTTGGAGTGTTGGGCCAGTGTCCAGCAGGTAGTCTAGCGGTTAGAGTGTTGGGCCAGTATCCAGCAGGTAGTCTGGTGGTTAGAGTGTTTGGCCAGTATCCCACAGGTAGTCTAGTGGTTAGAGTTTTGGGTCAGTATCTAGCAGGTAGTCTCGTGGTTGGAGTGTTGGGCCAGTGTCCAGCAGGTAGTCTAGTGGTTAGAGTGTTGGGCCAGTATCCAGCAGGTTGTGGTTAGAGTTTTGGACCAGTAACCAGCAGGTAGACTAGTGGTTAGAGTGTTGGGCCAGTAACAAGCAGGTACTCTAGTAGTTAGAGTTTTGGGCCAGTATCCTGCAGGTAGTCTAGTGGTTAGAGTGTTGGGCCAGTATGCAACAGGTAGTCTAGTGGTTAGAGTGTTGGTCCAGTAACCAGCAGGTAGCCTAGTGGTTAGAGTGTTGGGCCAGTATCCAGCAGGTTGCTAGTGGTTCGAGTTTTGGGCCAGTATCCACCAGGTAGTCTAGTGGTTAGAGTGTTGGGCCAGTATCCAGCAGGTAGTCTAGTGGTTAGAGTGATGGGCCAGTATGCAACAGGTAGTCTAGTGGTTAGAGTGTTGGGCCAGTATCCAGCAGGTAGTGGTTAGAGTTTTGGACCAGTAACCAGCAGGTAGACTAGTGGTTAGAGTGTTGGGCCAGTAACAGGCAGGTACTCTAGTAGTTAGAGTTTTGGGCCAGTATCCTGCAGGTAGTCTAGTGGTTAGAGTGTTGGGCCAGTATGCAACAGGTAGTCTAGTGGTTAGAGTGTTGGACCAGTAACCAGCAGGTAGCTTAGTGGTTAGAGTGTTGGGCCAGTATCCAGCAGGTTGCTAGTGGTTAGAGTTTTGGGCCAGTATCCACCAGGTAGTCTAGTGGTTAGAGTGTTGGGCCAGTATCCAGCAGCTAGTCTAGTGGTTAGAGTGTTGGGCCAGTATCCAGCAGCTAGTCTAGTGGTTAGAGTTTTGGGCCAGTATCCACCTGGTAGTCTAGTGGTTAGAGTGTTGGGCCAGTATCCGGCAGCTAGTCTAGTGGTTAGAGTTTTGGGCCATTATCCGAAAGGTCACTAGTTGGAATCCCAGAGCCGACAAGGTGAAACTCTGTCGATGTGCCCTTGAGCAAGGCACTTAACCTTAATTACTAAAGGGTCGTCGTTGATGAATGGCTGACCCTGGCCGTAACTCCCCACCCCCCACCCTCTACAAAGGTGTCTGAGAGAGAGTGGGATATGCAAAAATACATTTCATTTCAATTCACTCATTAAATATAATAGGGGGGGTCACTCCTGTAATATATATACACACATAGAGATAGATACCTACTACAGAGCGAAGCTCTCTGGCCCCCCCTGACACACAGCCCCCTTGTACACAGGCCCTGTGTACCCCAGTCCTAGACTTTAAACCCAATACTCTGGTAAAACTCACTGAGGCCGGCATCCTCATTGTCTCAAATCATCAAATCAAATCAAATTGATTTATATAGTGCTGTACAGAAAACCAGCCTAAAACCCCAAATAGTAAGCATTGCAGGTGTAGAAGCACGGTGGCTAGGAAAAACTCCCTAGAAAGGCCAAAACCTAGGAAGAAACCGAGAGAGGAACCAGGCTATGTGGGGTGGCCAATCCTCTTCTGGCTGTGCCGGGTGGAGATTATAACAGAACATGGCCAAGATGTTCAAATGTTCATAAATGACCAGCATAGTCCAATAATAATAAGGCAGAACAGTTTAAACTGGAGCAGCAGCACGGCCAGGTGGACTGGGGACAGCAAGGTGTCATCATGTCAGGTAGTCCTAAGGCATGGTCCTAGGGCTCAGGTCCTCTGAGAGAGAGAAAGAAAGAGAGAAAGAGAGAATTAGAGAGAGCACACTTAAATTCACACAGGACACCGAATAGGACAGGAGAAGTACTCCAGATATAACAAACTGACCCTATCCCCCAACACGTAAACTACTGCAGCATCAATACTGGAGGCTGAGACAGGAGGGGTCAGGAGACACTGTGGCCCCATCCGAGGACACCCCCGGACAGGGCCAAACAGGAAAGATATAACCCCACTTTGCCAAAGCACAGCCCCCACACCACTAGAGGGATATCTTCAACCACCAACTTACCATCCTGAGACAAGGCTGAGTATAGCCCACAAAGATGTTCGCCACAGCACAACCCAAGGGGGGGGTGCCAACCCAGACAGGATGATCACATCAGTGACTCAACCCACTCAGGTGACGCACCCCTCCCAGGGACGGTATGAGAGAGCCCCAGTAAGCCAGTGACTCAGCCCCTGAAATAGGGTTAGAGGCAGAGAATCCCAGTGGAAAGAGGGGAACCGGCCAGGCAGAGACAGCAAGGGTGGTTCGTTGCTCCAGAGCCTTTCCGTTCACCTTCCCACTCCTGGGCCAGACTACACTCAATCATATGACCCACTGAAGAGATGAGTCTTCAGTAAAGACTTAAAGGTTGAGACCGAGTTTGCGTCTCTGACATGGGTAGGCAGACCGTTCCATAAAAATGGAGCTCTATAGGAGAAAGCCCCGCCTCCAGCTGTTTGTTTAGAAATTCTAGAGACAATTAGGAGGCCTGCGTCTTGTGACCGTAGCGTACGTGTAGGTATGTACGGCAGGACCAAATCAGAGAGATAGGTAGGAGCAAGCCCATGTAATGCTTTGTAGGTTAGCAGTAAAATCTTGAAAGCAGCCCTTGCTTTGACAGGAAGCCAGTGTAGGGAGGCTAGCACTGGAGTAATATGATCAAATTGTTTGGTTCTAGTCAGGATTCTAGCAGCCATATTTAGCACTAACTGAAGTTTATTCAGTGCTTTATCCGGGTTGCCGGAAAGTAGAGCATTGCAGTAGTCTAACCTAGAAGTGACAAAAGCATGGATTCATTTTTCTGCATCATTTTGGGACAGAAAGTTTCTGATTTTTGCAATGTTACGTAGATGGAAAAAAGCTGTCCTTGAAATGGTCTTGATATGTTCTTCAAAAGAGAGATCAGGGTCCAGAGTAACGCAGAGGACCTTCACATTTTTATTTGAGACGACTGTACAACTATTACGATTAATTGTCAGATTCAACAGAAGATCTCTTTGTTTCTTGGGACCTAGAACAAGCATCTCTGTTTTGTCCGAGTTTAAAAGTAGAAAGTTTGCAGCCATCCACTTCCTTATGTCTGAAACACATGCTTCTTGCGAGGGCAATTTTGGGAAATTCATCCAAGAGTATAAACTCTTCCCTCACCAGAAAGTGTCCAAAATATGGTGCCCAAAAACACAGGATGCACTCCACATCCTGTCCTAGCTTGACTTTGGCACACCAGGCCACATTATTATTCACACCGGCACCAACAACCTGCGAGAGGAGCAGGAGCGAGGAGGCAGCCTGGTCAACAGAGTAGCAGAGAGGGTCTCTGGGCGGGTCCCCAACAACCTGCGAGAGGAGCAGGAGAGAGGAGGCAGCGTGGTCAACAGAGTAGCAGAGAGGGTCTCTGGGCGGTTCCCCAACAACCTGCGAGAGGAGCAGGAGAGAGGAGGCAGCCTGGTCAACAGAGTAGCAGAGAGGGTCTCTGAGTGTTTCCCCAACTCCCACATCACCATCTCCACTCTGCTGCCCCACAAAGACTTTCATCCCCGTACCATTCAGAAAGTCAACGCTGGCATCACCAGAGGGTGTGGCCTACTCCCGAACGTGCACTTTGCTCAGCACCCAACAATCACAACAGAGCACCTGCATGACCACTCCCACCTGAGGAAGCAGACGGTAGGGATGTTTGCCAAGTCTCTAAAGGACATGCCACATTGGACCTCTACCAGATCACCGCCAAGGAGCCCCAGGCCCCCACCAGACCAGAGAGAAAGCCCCCTGGCCCAGACCTGATCCCCCTCCACTTCACAGGGCCCAACAGCAAGACCAGTGCAGCTACACGGAGGTCGTCAGAGGACAAGAGAAAGAAGTGAGGCCTGTAAACATTGTTTTGTTAACATTTGTGCCCAAATTTATGACAAGGGGCTGTGACATATAGGGCATCACCTGGCATCACCTGGCATCACCTGACATTACCTGGCATTACCTGGCATCACCTGGCATCACCTGGCATCACCTGACATTACCTGGCATTACCTGGCATCACCTGGCATCACCTGGCATCACCTGGCATCACCTGCCATCACCTCTACACGCTCCGGTCCCTTTTTCTCTTCCTGATACCAAAAAGGGTTCTACCTGGAGAGTGGTTCTCCTATTGGGGCAATTGAAGAACCCTTTTAGAGCCCTTTTTTGTTTTTAAGAGTCTATATCTTGTATCCAATTAGTGATATAAAAGGGGTTTTGTGTAGAAACTAATGGGTTCTAGTATTCGCAGTAGAGGAGATGTGATGTTCTCTCTCTCTTAAAGTTTATCAATTCCCTCAAAATCGTATTTGTGAAACAATAAACTGTGCTGGCTGTGATATATCCTGCTCTCCTAAACACACGATCTGGAGTTGCTTGGCAACACGTTGTGCAGGGAAGTTTGATGTGAGTGTGTGTGTGTGTGATGTTGTGCTCTCTTTGCACGGT